>NW_024582611.1:33305-54352 GCF_018398535.1 Haplochromis burtoni | reverse complement strand
GTCCCTCCTGATGTTGTTGATGACTTTTGAACTCTCTCCCTTCTATCATACAGTGTCTCATAAACTCATGCTTTCAGTTCATTCAAAACTTGTCAAGAACTGTAGTTCAGCACACAAGCTGGACCCAGAAGCAGAGACAATACGCCAAGGTGCACGCAAAATAAACTTTATTTCTAACTAAGCGTGTCCCAGAAGGGTTAAAGGAAAACACGCCGAGTAAATGGGAAACAAAGGGACCGGGAGATAAGCAACTCGGGAACGCCGTAATCAGGACCGTGGGAGGCTGCAACAGAATAAGGAAGAGAGTTACCTGGGAGCGGGGGAATAACAGCATATGCAGGGTAGAGTTATCAATCTTACAATCAGGGCTGGGCCGTGGGAACCGGAGGGAGGGGTTAGGGTCCGCGGGAGAGCTGCAGGGAAACAGAGGAGATGATGACCGGTGGTGATCCGAACTCCAGGCGGGCAGGAGGAGGCTCAAAACATGCCGAACGGTTACCTGAGCACACAATGAAAGGATTAGCGTTGTTCAGAGCAATCAGAGTTTCACAACCACCATCACCTGGGGACCAAGTTACCGCTGAAAGGTGACTAACGGACTGACGTGGAGCAGCTGGCTGAGCGGGGTTAAATAGTCCACCTGATGACCGCCTGGAATGGGATGCAGGTGTAAAGTCGACAGCCACACCCGTGGGTGTGGGCATCCCATAAGCTCCTTGGACACCGGGCCGCGGACCATGACAAAACTTCCTTCCTTTCTCTGCCAGTTTTATACACAGTGTCTATTTCTGCTTGTATTCAGTTGCCAGCTTATCTCTCTGCTGTTCAATCGAGCCGCATCAGTCTTTGTAGCACATCTGTTCAGTATCTGCGGGGAAAATCTCGGTGTGCTCACCTTCGATGCTGGGGTCAGACAAGATATCAGCCTGATAGCAGCTTGATCTGACAGATGTGGGACGTTGCATCAAAAATCTCTCTAGACAACTTACCAGAACCCTTTTTACATAATCCAGGAAAAATACACTCAATCTAAAATACTGCGAGGCTGAACGGGTTCAAACTGAGCTTTTTCAATGTGTTTAGCAGAAAAGCAATATAACAAAAAATGTACATTTATAAAACTTAGATAAAAGAAATTAGCTGGTAATATGCTTTAAGGACTAAAGAAATAAATTCATTCTGATATGAAATGAATTATCATTTAATGTTATACTTTTTCCCCCCATAACTCTGTTAATATATTGGGACCCAGATGAAGAGATAACACTGTGTTAGTACTGTGTTACTATGATTTAAAAAATGAAGAACTGAAAGTCTTTTGTTTTCATTCCCAACAATAAAAAGTTGTGAGAGAGAATCAGTCAGCTTTCTAAAATCATCATATGCACACACATGAACACACACTGGCATTATGAAAATATTGGACCAGAACACCCCTTCAAAGCTCTACCTCCTCCCTGTATCCTGCAAAAACCATAGCCTTGATTATTTTAGTTATGTTTTGAATTTGAGTATATTTATCATGATGCTCAAAAGTATTGACAGCTATTGATTACTGTAAAGTGTCAAATGTGAGCACCAGATTAATGCCGGGTTAGATTTACAATGTTTTATTATTTAGTACTTAGTATTATTAAGAAGCTCTATAAAATGAAAATAAACACTGTTTTCAAATGTTGTATTCATTAGTTCTGATCTGATGATCTGACATAAGATTTTCAAGATGACCGTACCCTAACTGATTCTAATAGATAAAAGCTTTTTGGTGCTCAAATTGGCATGTGAATAAAAGTTAAGCTCCAATTCTGTCTGCTCGCCATTGCACGGAGACTGTATGGACAAAAGCTAAAGGCTACCTAAACATTACACCTATAGGAAGTGCTCAGCCACTGACTGACTGTACAGCTTTTGTGCTGATGTTAATACCAGAGAAAGATGGGAACTGTGTGGTTATTGAGTCAGCAGACCAGCAGCACGTACACACTAATGCTGTGCCGCAGTGTCATGTGGTCTGCCACTTTGTGGCTGATTTGCTGTGGTTCCTTTATCTTCTATTTTGGTAATACCACTTACAGCTGAGAGTGAAATACTCAGAAGCGTGGCCCAATACTTTCATCCACATAGTGTAGACTGTGAAAACCCCAGAGCAGTGATTGAGTTTCAGTGTGTCTAACATTGCCACATTAAACCACAATTTAAATCACAATGAATCAGCATCTAATCTGACATAAATAATCTGATTTCTCTTCTGTATTTCCTTTCAGTTCCATATTCAGAATAAGTGGTTTACTCTCTCAAGTGCCTCAGATGGTGAAACATGTGAAATACTTGTATTTTCTTATTTTCCTTTGTCATCTTCTGTCACTCATTTCATCAAATTTCTGATCAATCAGACTTTCAGAAGAAGCTGCGTAACGAGAACCTGAAAATTTCACTTCACCTGCAAACGGTGTAACCCGACGTGTGGTGATTCTTTCAGTGGAGCAGAGTTTCTCCCGGTTTTGCATGTCCTTGTCCAGACTGGAAGCAGATCTGTCTCTCACTGACTGTCCCTCCCTCGCCTTCATTCCTCTGCCCCCTCTGTCTCTCCTCATCAATATTACCTCCTCTATCCTTCTTTCCTTCCTTCTCTCCTCTCCCAGTGGCTGCACATCGTCCTCGTCGCCTCTCCTTTAAGAGGTTTTCTCTGTTCTCTCGGTTGCCAGGTAAACGCCGGCATGTCTGGGTCCTTTAACACAAAGGACACATGGGTACTGGGTGGATGGGTAGAGCTTGAGTAGAGGGGGGCACTAGCTTTGACTCTGTTGTACATGTTGGGCGAATTGATGCCGGATCACTAAGAGAAGAGAAATTCTCATGGCAGTGCTCTTTGTGGGTTTAAATATTAGATCACAGATAAGACTTTTATATACAGTCCTGTAATTTTTGCTCAGTCCTCACCTGTCCTCACATCACCATTTGATTGCCCAAAGGTGCAGCACGTTGAGGTTTCAGCCCACAGATCAGAAGTACAGCGTTAGCTTTCTTCTCTGTGTGATTCAAGGTGGATTTGCCCTTTAAGGAGAGCAAAGATTTAGAGGTTAACAGCTACTTTTTGGCAAAGAAACTCTTTGATCAACCAAAGCAACCTCAGATCAAACTACATCTGTATTTTATTGTTACAATTTTGGGCAGTAAATGAGCAGGAGGAAAGAAGAAGATGATAAATCAGTGTTTTCTTAATGTAGGCCAGCATTAAGTTAAATTTACTTCATTATAAACAACTTAATCTCTGTTTAAATTAACTTATTTGTAAAAATCCGTTAAATCGTTTTATTTTTTTTCTCTCTCAGCCTGAACGGTGTTGGTTTGTGTTGTTACCACAGCCCACTTTGTGAACTCGAGAATGAGGCAAAGTAGGATTTTTAAATTGATTGAAACCCAGTGAACTCGATGCCCCAGTCAAAAGTCAGGTTTTCTGGTAATCTTGGGAATGCATTAACCGAGGAAGTCATCTTGGATCTTCACATATATTATCATAGGTGAATCTGCTCGGAGGCTAAGGGACAGCACGAGCGACTGCCAGTATTTCTAGAGTGTTATGCATTCATTTAAAAGAAAAAAATGATTTTTTTTTAGTACTCATAGCTTTGTTTAGTCACAGTCACATGTGTAACCAAAATGGCAATAACTTACCTTTTGACAACCTCTACACCAAATATTAGCCATAGCTCATTTTTAACTCCTAAATATCTGAATAGGCTCTGCTTTCAAAAAGCAGCATCAGTTATTTCAATTATATGAAGTGTAAAATAATCCCAAATTGCCTTTATTAGTCTGCGTGGGTTCCCTCCGGGTACTCCGGCTTCCTCCCACCGTCCAAAGACATGCAGTTTGTGGGGATAGGTTAATTGGATAATCCAAATTGCCACTAGGTGTGAATGTGCGAGTGAATGTGAGTGTGAATGGTTGTCTGTCCTTGTGTGTTAGCCCTGCGACAGACTGGCGATCTGTCCAGGGTGTACCCCGCCTCTCGCCCTATGACAGCTGGGATTGGCTCCAGCACCCCCCGCGACCCTGAAAAGGATAAGCGGTAGCAAATGGATGGATAGTCTCAAAAGTGTCTTTAAGGGTGTTTTCAAAAACGTTTTTGGATAGTTTGCTTTAGGCTGTTATCCATGTAAAGTATGTTTAGAGTGTTTAAAACTAGATTGGAGAGACTTGAAGACGGATGATGGAGATGTTGAATATTGTGATTTGGTGGTTAGAGAAAAAGAATGATTTTGGTCTGTACAGTAAGCTAATTTTGCACATTCGTTGATTCATAGTAGCACCGAGGCGATGCAAGTGTGAAATTGGCGTCTGTCGAATTTTTTGAAATAATGAAAGTTGATCAAAGAGTTTATCAACCAGAATGTCAGCACAGATCTTAAACTGGGAGGGAATGCGGGGGGAATAACACGATCACGTGGCATATCTAAAATAAAACTCAGAAGGACGGGACAACATCATGAGATTCACAGAAGGGACATGAATCCCCTCGGGGCTTAAGCTGTCTGCTCTTTGCACACTCTGCTCCTGATAGCTTCAGATGGGGTTGTCTTCTGTTGGCATCGCATGAGTTTTTAAGTATAACTGCTAATGCAATTTAAAAAAGAAAAACACAATGAGCTCCCAAAAGATCAATTCTCTTCATCTGGACGTACTGTTTTCAATGGAGAATGTGGAGCTATTAAGAAGCAGCATGTGAGCCTTTTAATTCAGCTCTTTTTGTTGTCCTTGACCTGACGATGTCACGAAAACACTCGTTTCAAATTGACTAAATAATATTAATAGCTGTAATAGACTGTAGTGTTTTTAAAGCACAGTAAGAAAAAAAAATTAAAATGGGTGTATGGTGATTGTTATTTAGAATTTGGTCCAATCACTTGTCTGCCTTACTGTTAAAAGCACCGATTGACTGTGCGAGCACTACTTCACAGGTAGAGGGTAGTTCTTTTAAAATTTTCAGTTTTGTTCTCAAAGATCCAGTAGGAGACTTTTTGGGGGGTTTGACACAGTGACCAGATCTCACAATAAGGTTTAAAACTTATGTTTTTAGTACACGTGGGCACAGTTTTATAACATCAAAGCATCATTAATAACTCAATCCAGACTAAAGAGTGGCTCTGTTCATCCTACCACTGAGCACATTTTGAACACAGTAAGTCAAGAAAAAGGTTAAAAATGACACTTACTTATGTCATTAAATGAGTAATAATGAGTAGAGAGATATCCCTGCCCCCACACCTCTGAAATGGTTGTAAAACTATGTATGTGCTAGGCAAACAGCATGATTGGTTCATACTTTTCCCATTTAGGCTTTCAATTGTGTCTTTCCAGGGAGGGCCGGGGTATCGCTATCTTTAACACTTGCGTTTTTAGCTAGCAGAGAGCATATGTATGGGGGAGAAACTTATGACCTCATTAAACACTTTCCTTATGAGCTTCCTGTTTCATTTTCAAGTGTAATTTTATACATTAAGATGACTTTTAGAAAAAAACCATCATGATGTATTTAGAAAAAATTAGACAATAAAGCCGGATATGCTTTATCATTCCTCTCCCTTGAGATAATCAGATCCACTCCTTCATTGTTACATGACAGTTTCACAGAACTAAGATGATGCAAGTTGAGAATTCATAATTCTCACAGATCAATGGGATAATGTCTTTTTTTTTTTATAAGGTACTTTTATATGTAAAGAAAGATTTGAAATTAAATAGGGTGCTAACTTGTGAGTGGTTGAGTGTCGTTTTCAGTTGTGGCTGCATAATAAGTTGACAGGATACAACTAAAGAAAGGTTCCCTACTGGATCTTAAAATGATTATTTTAGACAATTATTGTTTCCTGATGAAGTGACATCTAACCACTAACTTAAAAAGTAGCCATAGACAACCAGGATTAACTTTAGAGCTTAATTTCTTGAAAGCTAACACACTTGACATGTCTAGGTAAAACCGTTTCCTATGACTCACTGAGGCCCCCTACTGGAAGACTCACGCCAACTGGTAATAACACACATCTGGTAATGAGCTTGCGTGTGAAGCGCGTGTGTGACACATCCAGGAGTATCATCAGCTGGATGACGTCCGTGAATGTCATCATTGTGATTACACTATGAGTGAGCAGAGGGTGAACATAACAAGTCTGAGGGAAGTGGGAGGTGCATGCTGCATGTTATGGCCATCTAGAGCTAAAATGAGCTGAACTAATGGCTAAGCTGTACTGGTTACATTATGATTGTTATCATGTGTCACTTTATAGAGTTCCATGGAGGTTATTGTATGTAACTCTATACGTCATATGCTCTTGAGTTGAAGTAATGTGTCATTTAATCCATTAGTTTATTATTGATTAGCTCTGACTGGGAGTATTTTATGTTTTTCTCAGTTTTATTTCATTCTAAGTCAAATCTTTTACATTTTTCAATAGGACTTAAATTTCTGTGACTCTCAACCAGTTGCTCTTAGAACTGAAGAAGCTTCTTGGGTGAACTGTCTTCAACAAAATTAAAGAAGTCCAGTCATTTTTTTTTAATATGTCACACAGAAATATTAATTATTCTAAACACAGAAACCTTTCTTCTATCAAAAATTGAATGTGGGAAAGTTTTGTCCAGGAAATTTCCACCTGGAAAGTTTTACAATTGTTGACTAACCAATGAACAGTAAAATTTGAGGTTTTCAGCAGTTTGTTGTGAGTTATCACTTGAAAATGTGACACATATTTAAACATTGACTCACACTTCTGTTTAACAGATTACAGCGTCAAATATTGCTTTCAGCTCTCTTAATAAGTCCTTAATAAGTTTGATGGTGCTCTTGGAAAACTTTTAGATGTTGTTGGCTTTGAGCACAGCAGGATGCACGTCTTTGCTTCGGTGCTTAGAGTGGATTAAATACCTAAATATTAACTACCTTTTTTCTCCTTTACTTTCATAGGTTTAACTTTATTTCTGTTTAGGTGTTACTGCTGCTATTGCTGTGCATCCATTACACATTGTGTGTCAGTAATCACTCTCACTCGTTAATTATTCTTTATATTAACCTGCATTTGAAGCTACACTGCATCTTGTGCCTCTGAGGTCTCCACCATCAAAGGCTTTGAAACAGTAACATCAAGCCCAACCAACGGCATGGTTGGCCCGATAGGTGTTTATCACACAACCCTGTCTTTAAATGCGTAACAGGACCTGGTGCTATTAAACTTTCCTGCATGTGTGTGGGTGTTTGCAGAGTTTCGTTCACCATCCCATATCAGCGGCTTGAACCGAACAGCCTCGATGAGTGGAGCCGACCGGATGGAGTCACTTTCGGTCAGCGGCAGCAACAGTCAGCTCAACAACAGCATCCCCATGCAGCAGTACATACCAGACTTCTACGTCCGAGCCCTCACTGACCTACAGTTTGCCAAGGTTGTTTTTTGTGTTTTTTTTCTTACCTCCAAATTAACAATCAAGGCCTTTTGTCACCACATAATCTTTCTCCAGGGACTAGAAACCTTTAGGGGAAGTCTTTCCGCCATAAGGACCAGAGTCTAAATTATGTTTTAGAATTCCATTTTTAACTTTTTAACCAGTTCATGGGGAGTGGGTGGAGTGGGTTTGAACAAGCCTTTCCAAAGTTCATGCAGGATTTATGTTCCTGTGTTGGTTACTATCTTTGGCTATCTAAATAGTGGTCATTCAACCAATGCAGTAGCTTCAGAACATGATGGTGCTATGAATTGTTATCTCTGTGAAGGTTCTCAGTCATCCAGGTCATCGTAATCTAAGGAGCTTGGAAAGAAAAGCGTCTGGACTTCTTTGAGTTGCTTGAAGATGTTTCACCTCTCATCCGAGAAGCTTCTTCAGTTCTAGGGTCAAATGGTGGAGAGTCCCAAAACTCTTAAACACAAACTTAACAATGTGGTGTATGCTGTACAGTGCAGTGAGGAATGCCCAGACCTCTACATTGGAGAGACCAAACAGCCACTTCATAAACGTATGGCACAACATAGAAGAGCCACCTCCACGGGACAAGACTCGGCAGTCCATCTGCATCTTAAGGATAAAGGACACTCTTTCGAGGATGCCAGTGTTCATATTTTGGACAGAGAAGACAGATGGTTTGAAAGAGGAGTGAAAGAAGCCATTTATGTCCACTGTGAGCGACCATCTTTGAACAGAGGCGGTGGCTTACGACACCAACTGTCTGCCATCTATAATCCAGTTTTGATATCCCTTCCCTGACGCCTTAACGCCCACTCACATCCTGGGCCATCTGACCTCAGGAAATCACGTGATAGGGTGGGGCCAGTTTTCACAATGAGCTCACCTGAAACCCTGGCTGATTGTGACCCACACCCAGTTTCACACCTTGGCTCATGTGATTAGTTAGAGGATCATTAGGGGGTCCATTGTTCCTCTCGGTGGGTCACTCCCACAGAGCTTAAATCTGGGACTCTCCACCATTTGACCTTAGAACTGAAGAAGCTTCTCGGATGAGAGGTGAAACGTTTTCATGCAACTTAAAGAAGTCCAGGTGATTTTCTTTCCAAGCTCCTTAGACTATGAATTGTTATCATTCTTACTGGGTGAAAAGCTTGCTGAACAAGAAAAGGGGTTGAAGAGGAAGAAATGCATCAAAATAATATATTAGAAGCAAAGACCGTAACCGCAGTGGACACTTTTAACGGTTGGTTTCGCATCACTGCAAAGAAATATATCATAAATATTTTCTTCTCTGCAGAACAGACCAAGCTAAAGGACCTACACCAATACAGTGAATGAAATGAGCTTATGTTACCAGTTTTTCTGGAGATTTGTGACACTGGTGACGGTAAACAGCTACAATATGTAGACATGGGTCTATGAAGTTCTCAAAAGTGTAGGAGCTCTGGGAACTAGTGCTACAAATAGTTCTGATTTTTATATCAGGTGGCATTTAAAATAAAAATAAGGCTTTGACCTATCAGCGAAGCATTGCACTTGATTTACACTCGCCATTATTGCCTTCACAAACAGATGTGCATGCAAGAAGTGACATCACAGCTGCTGGAATGGTCTCTTTGGTGTCGTTTTTTACTACTTTTACTTCTCATGCTCCTCTCAGTTCTGATTACCTGGTGCAACCGACACAAATGCATGATTGTGTGGGTCTTTACCAGCATTTCAATGGAGTTCAGAGATTCCCAGTTGATACAGATGGATTTGAGAGTGCAGCTTTCTTTGCAGAAGACTCCAGCAAGTGTGGTGAACGATGGCAGTGCTGTGGTGATGTCCCACAATCAATATAGTGATAGGGGAAAAGTCTAACAGATGGACTGACCAGAAACATACATTTCCTTGCAGCGTCAGGAAAAAACATTTCATCACACGCAGCAAACAAAGGGAATGATTCACTTTAGCCTCTTTGTCAGTAAAGAAGTACAGAGTTTCCTGGATAAATCACACAGTTACCTGTACTATCCTTACATTGATCCAGTTAGACATCACAGTGACGTTATCCAATTTCTCGTAAAGTCAGACAGAAATTCTGTTTAAAATGCAGGCACACCTTTGGTCTTTAAAATTGAAATTTCCAGGACATACAGTTCTGAAAAGTTCTGTTGGCATGCAGTTTTAAAAGTACTCAGTAACTGCTAGAAATACAACTGTGCAGGTGTTTGCTAACATATTAAGAATGATAACAATTCTCATTATCCCTCATTTTTTTTCAGATCACACGAGCTCAGTACCAGAACGGCCTGATGGCATCTCGCCTGGACAGCACGCCGCAGTCCCCCGAGAGCAGCCACAACACTATTCGTATGGATCAGACGCCTCCCACCACCATCGGTAACACCACCATTACGGACCTGGGAGCAGACTCCACCCCTACGGAGAACGGCCCGGACGAGACGACGCTTCTCCTCCTCAATGAGCAGAACTCGCCACACACAGGCAACCACCACAGCCAGGTGGAGAACAGAATCTGACAGCCTCCACTGGTACCAGCCCTCCATACTCCTACATTGGCCCACGTGCACTACTACGCCCGGTTGTATGCCGAGGAGGGGAGGATTGTGTGTGTGAGTGTGCGTGTTTGTGTGAGTGGGAATGCAGGCACAAGCTGATGAGGCCCAAAGAGTCAAGCCACGTTCATACTGTGTAAATATGCAAAGATTAAACACACACACACAATCGCGCACACACAGAGCAAACACACACTGATGAGCCAAAACATTTTGACTGTGCTTAGAGGATGAACAGGATATTTACGGCCATAATGTTTGGGCTCATCGGTGTACACACACATACCAAAGTCTCCACACCTCTACCGATCGATGGAACTAGTATCGCGTCAGTGTTTGCACATGCCTCTTGATCTGAAGGACCTGTTTGTCTGGACCAGAAAGCTCCTCCATTTCTCGTTCAGAGGTGTTACCGATTATTTAAGTGTGTGTGGTGTAGTGTGTGTGAGAAAGAGTGTGCGTTGCTTCTAAACCACTGTCCCTAATCAGAGACTCAGGGAGACTCCGCCCTCCTCCTCATTTCCGGATGTACGTAAAAGCAAGTGTGGTCGAAAGCCCCAAACCAGCCCATCGCCGCATGTGTAGCAACCTGCATCCCCCTCCTCCATACAGCTAGAGGACAAAGACGACCCGAGCATGTCTGCGGAGTTCACACAAAGTAATACGTGTACCATAGAAATTTATAGTGAGATATTTATTGGGGGGATATTGTGGTTAAATGAGGATGGGGATGGGGTGGATTTCTATCTATAGAGATATATTTTCTCTTCCTTGTTTCCTGCATAGAAACAGCTGGTAGCCCAGAGCCTTTATCCCAGAGTTGTTAAGAGATTTGCCGCTGATAGACCACCAGTCTGTATTGTGAACAAGACAATCAACATGAATATTTTGAATGTGTTAAATTAAATATGTAGGGTACGTTAACTGTGGCTGCCCTGCTCTCCAAATGCCATATCTGTGTCACCTTTAATTCTGTTCCTCTGAGGACAGACGTGGAGTTTCTAGATGGGTTGCAGAGACGAAGGCGTTCGAGAGCAAAGAATCCTTTCCTACTTTTTTTGGGGGTTTTTTTGTTTTGTTTTGTTTCTAAAGACGATGGGTAGTCTGTGTCTGTGCGTGAGTTTGCGTGTACGAGACCAAAGCTGGCCATCATCTGACTTGTTGGGAGCAGAAACCAAAAGTGAGAAGCTTGATCACCTCCTGACTGGAAAATACTTTAAGAAATCTGAGAGTTTATTTATTGAGTTTAATGTCTGTGTATGCGTGTATATATTCTTGTTGATTTGAAGGGGAGAAAATGCAATTTTATTTCACCGTTTTGGGAGATTTTACATGTTAAAATGTTTCTTTCCATTCAGTGATTATGTTCGGGTTTGCTTTTTGTTTTTAATGTAGGAAAAGGGGGTCACTCTAACATAGTTTTTGTATTTGTGTCTCCAAATGCAACATTAGCCACATTCTGTCCGGTTTTTTTGTTTGTTTGTGTGTTTGTTTGTTTTTTGGTTATATTTTACCAGTTATATTTTACTGTACGCTCAGACAACGTCTTAAAGAAGAATCTGAAAATCTGTTTTCTGGTGGATTTTTCTTTCCCTGAACTCTAACAGGAGCACAGCCGTGTTTCGTGGGTATTTCTTTATTTTGTGATACTCTGCTGCTTTTAAGACACCCGTTGTAGAATTTTATTTACACACTAACAACTACATGTAACAGATGTTCACTTTTTGGTACTTTTTATTAGGCTATACTTAAAAGATGGTCATAGCCTTTAGGTTTGAAACACAAGCCCAATGTGGAAGTGCCTTAATCCTGTGTTCTTTCTAATGGCCAGCAGGGGTGACTTCTCTGGTTGCAAAGAAAATGTAATTATATAAAAGTTTATGAGGAAATAAATCTACTTTAAGACCACAGCAAAAAGGTTCCTTTTGAGTTTGCAGTCTGAATTGCAAGTTTTTTATTTAGTATAATTTGATGTTTGTTTAGTAAAACAAGGTCCCAATTAGAGTAAAATTGTGAATGCTTTAGCTCATGGCTGTCTTTTGATAAACAGGTTGGCAGTCCTTGGGCTCGCAGTTCCTCCAGTTGTCAACAGTAAAAATAAATGCACAACTTCATTGAAGATGAAGATGATATAAAGTTTATGGTTGCACCGCCTTTACTTTTTCTGTCATCTTTGAGTAGCAAAGATTTTTTACAAGCAACAAGTTTCCAGCTTTGCTCTAAAAGATGTGACCAAGTCTTCTGGGATATGCAGGACACCAGGAGTATGATACGAAGCAAGCGAAAGGAAAGATGATCACAAGCTGGTGTTAAAAAAATTGATTTTTCCTTTTATTGTTGCGGTTTTTGAGATCGGGAGCATTAACATAACACCCAGCAGCAAAAATGATTTTGAAATTTGAAGAAATTAGTATTACTACATCTACTACTACTTGTTTTCTGGATGGGGAAATCTGAAACCAAAAGCATTTCCGTTATTGTGGATTTTCCTATCTTGTTGAAGTGAGATGTCAATGAAAGTGAGTTTCAGCAGTGGTGGGAAAGGCCAGAGAGGTCAGTACATTTCCAAAACTTCAGCAAGTGCAACACATGATTAGAATTTTAGTGTTTTTAGAAAATAAACATTTTTGACGTAGTTACATGTAGTTGACTTAATGTTGTTTCACAAATTATTATTATTTTATTTCTTTCACCAAATACAAAAGTGATCCTCTAACATTTCAATGTTAGATGATGCATTTTATGTCTCAGTTGGCAAACCTACAACTTTTTGCACCAAACCAGGTGCTTTGTGAGTGTGACTTGTATATTTGAATCATTTATTTGGCAGGTTTAATTGCATGTTACTGCCTACCAAAGACTAAAGTTACAGCACTGATGCTGCTTATAAAGAGGCTGTGGCTGTTGGCTGGCATCTTCTGTGCAAATATTGCAGCTAAACAGTTTTGGGGAAATGCATTTCAAGCAGGCTGTGAATGTATTTGAGCACATGGAAATATATTTAGAAGGAAAAAAAGTGCTGCTTGAATGAGATTTTTCATCTTTTTTTCACACTTAAAATGCCACTAGATAACGCTAATGGGAAAGATTGTCAATAAATGGTAACCGAAGTCATCTATTTAATTATTCATAAATCAATCAACTATCCAGGTTAGTTGACACCAATTTGAATCAAATATTGAAAGAAAACCAGCAGCCTCTCCAACGCTTTAATGACAAGCCCCAGTGAGTAAACACTAGTTCTACTTTTGAATCTGCATTAGCTTCATGTGCTCATGTTTTACTCCGTTTCCAAGAAATGTTTGTATTTCTTGTCTTTTAAGCAACAAGTAAGAATTTTGCAAGTGACAAAGATTCAAAGAGTCCATGGTTTTTGTGGTCTAAAAACAGAAGCAGCACACAACACACAGTTGTGTCACAATGCTGCTGGTAACCCAAATTTCATAATCATATTATCACTGACTTCATCAAGTGACTGCAATAATTTCACTCCCCGTCCACACAGAAGCTTTCTCACTTTCTCACTGCTGTGTTGGCTTCACTACTTTTTAATGACTGTACTTTTTTGTGTGTTCATTCCTGTTTTTCTTTTTCCTTGTTTTTTACTTAAAACACCACAGAGACACACGCAAACACACACTCCTATTTCAAAGGACTGTATTTTTTTCCATGTTCATGTTGGAGTGGCCCCCCATCCCACACCCCCTGCTTTAAATTGTTCTGGGTTTGGGTTTATTATGGTGCACGTGAATGTGTTTGTCAGTGCCTATATAATGTGTGTGTGTGTGGGGGGGAGGGTTGTTTTGTTTTTTTGTACCTCAGAACACTGTTAGTGATTGTGGTAATAACTTTTTTTTTTTTTGTCTCGAGTTAAATTTGGGAACAGAGCGAATGGAGCGACTGGCATTTGGGGAAAAATACTGATTGTCCTTCATTCTCTCTGGCATGCTTTAACTTAAATATAAATAGACACAAGGTGTAAATACTGTTTTATAATTTCTGTCTTAATGAGTTTTGAAAATGAAGAAAGTTATTAATAAACCTGAGATATATTTCTCTACAGAGCTTTGTGATTGCCTTGTTTTGTTTCTGGGGCTGATCTGACATTTTTTTCCCACACATACAATACTACGCTTTTTAGTCCTCTATAATGTTTAAAGCTATAAATATATTTAATGCAAATCTAATTTTTCACCACTGACTCACAGATTTTACTTCTCGTTTTTGATAAAAACAAAACATTGCCTCAGCAATCAAAAACATATTCCTCTAGCTCAGAGGTTCCCAAAGTGTAGGGCCATGTATGGCGCAGAGCCATTGCAGGAGGGGCGCAGTATGGGGGGGGGGAAAAAAAAAAAAAAAGAAAATGAATACTTGGACACTGCTAGCATAATTGACAGGTTTTTGACGGGGCTCCCATGCAAACGCAAAGCAGGATATGAAGCATCGCCAAATATGTTTCCAAACCAACTTCATTCTAAGCCAAAGACAAGAAAATATGGTGAAGCTTATCTTCCCTTTGGCTTCACCTGCACAAGTGTCAAGGCAGGTCTCCCCTGCAGAACTGGTTTTCCCTTCGTCGGGAGCAGCGCTGGGCTCTCCAAATAACAAACAGAATCCCACATTCTTGATTTTTAGTTCACAAACACTTCTTGGCTAACTACTCCTGACATTTTGGAGATGTTTGCTCTTTATACAGGAAAGTTACAGCGGGATACAAATAATATCAGGCTGATCCTGCCACAATTTTTTCCCCCTGTCCAAATCACGGACAAACAGTATCCCACAGTTGTTTATGTTTTTAAACCCATTTTGCACAGAGAGGCATTTTTTGAAAAATTGTATTGATAGCAATGTTGAATATTAGTTATTAGCCATGAACCATGAAACAATTGGAAGAAAATTCTATTTTTGGAACCTTTTGATCTAATCCAAAAAATAAATAAATCTGAAATTGCATAAAGAAGTTCACATTTGTATCGTATTTACTACATCAGGCATTTATTATTTAAAATGCATTGTGCATTATGTTTAATTTAATTTTTTCAGGGGGAAGAAATCAAACTGATGATGTAGAAGTCTTAAAAACCTGCATTTCAAAAATGATACACTTGGTTTTGAATGGTTGAATTTAAATGGTTAGGATATGCTGCATAATTTTTACAATAATTGTGTGTGTGTGAGTGACAAATAAAATTTGAATTTGAATTTGAATTCCAACTAGTTTTCAGAGTTTTCAGAAGCACAAGTCTGGATTTATCACATCTGCATCTGTAGATGTGATAAATGGGGAAGAGTAGAAACGCGAAGAGAAGAATAAAACCAAAGAGCCCTTTGTGGTATTGGTCACCATGTTTTTTTCTTCTGACTTGGTAAGAAATTAAATGATCATTCGTTGAAGCCACAATAACGCTCAAAAAAATCATTCTTTTCCATCACAAACAAACTTAGACTTTGGTTAGAGTAAAATGCAACTAAAAAAATGTAAAAACAAAGATTTACTTTAATAATTAATCATTTTACATGAGTGAAACTCCACTTTATGCCAATGTAAATACATTTAACTACACAATCCTTGATTGTGTTTCTTAGCCTTTTGTGTGACACCCCTGCAATTGCCCCCATGGTGATCAATCTGTAGAGAAACAAAATGAGACAGAAAGACACACACCAGGCTGTCAGGAGGTTATTAATTTATACAGAGTGGCCTACTGTTCCCTCTCACTCCCAACTTTATTCAAGTGTTCAGCTGGAAAAAACTGGTTCTCCCCAGTTCGCTGTTTATTGCTTGTAGCCGCGTCACTCTCAACGGCAACACTTCAGCGTCTCACCACATGCCAAAACATTCCCCTTTGATGGATGCTGTTCGCTTTGGATGTACCCATACACACCTGATTCACCCAGGCTATGGTGCGTGCATACACACACACATTCTCGTTTTGCTATCTTAGTGAGGACATCTAATTGACCATAACATAATTGGAACCCTGACACTAAAACCAAATTTTCAATTTAAAAATGCCTTCAAGCTCGTGGGGACAGGCACTTTTGTCCTCATAAGTGACTGTTGGTCTTCAAGATGATCAGTGATATTTTCAGGTCAGAGCTTTTAATGTTGTGGCTAACCGGTATTGATGAAAGCATACATTTTCCCTTTCTTTTAAACGACCAATAGAATTACACTAAAACTATACTGAATTGGTGTCTAATGTCTTTTAAACGTAACCTTGTTAGGTCAAATCATCCACTCGGGTTTTGTTCTGGTATTCTTAAGTTTCCTAGGAGGCTAATTGCTTTGTGGTGAGCCTGTTGAGGCTTGAAATTTTCCTCTTCCGTGTAGTTCACCAGTCATCTGTTGTACACAAGCACTTCATTTTAATGATTATCTGATGTTTCCTGTTGCACCGGTAGTGGGAGAAAAATTTCCCTTAGGGTAAGGCTTTGGAAAGGCAGCGATGAAGAAAGGTTTCAGCTGATGAATGAGTCAACCTACTTTTAATTCCTGTGTGAAAACTTAAAGTCAAGAAATTGAGGTTAAATTTGTTGGAGCATTAAAAAGAGCCCAAGAGGGTCTTACAACTAAAGTCTGATGTTGTCAATTCTAATGAAGATGCAGTCACTTTGGAAAAGCTTCTTTTGTTTTAAACTTGATTCATTTGCATAAACACTGATAGGACTTTTTTTTGAATTTTATATTGTCATTTTTGCAACATTACTTGGTATTGCTACAATGGAAATATATTAATAAAGTAGTTGGAGCTGTGTCACCTCGAACACTATTTAAGTAGATTACGTACAGTGGCTGTAGACTAGATTTTACTGGAAGTTGCTTTTATCTTTTTCTTTCCTCCTTCCTTGTTGATGATTCTCAGAAGTTGTCTAATACAAGAGAGTATCAGCTGAATCTGATACTGAAGCATGGATTACACACTTGTCTATACTGTCCATTATTTGTTATTGCTAGAGCATGGTGTATTATATAGGAATGATGTGAATCAGTTGTGAAGGAAGTAGAAGGCGGATTGAATTTCAAACCGAAAAAATTCCAAAGCTACTGGCTGTGTCAACACCAGGGATTTTAATTGTGAAAATAGCCTAAGGGAATAATGTGATCTTGTATAATAGAAACAGTATCAGGTCTGATACATCACCTAGACCTGCTATTAGAAGGTGGAGAAAGGAGAGGAGTAATGATAGCTACGGGGCCAACCTCATCATATTGTCATTAGCCGTAGTGTGCCAAGAGAGATTTCCGGATGATTGCAGTTTCACTGTGATGCAATCCAACCCTGTGTTGCAGTCAAACTCAACTGGCTATATCTGGTGTTCTCAGGAAGAGTCTGTGACCAAAAAAGGAGTTTGTGTTGGAATGTAACAACATGTGTAAACACACCTGTTGCCCTATGTAGTTTGAATTATCACTGATAATAAATTACCAGCAGTCTAAATACTTTATATGTTGTCTAGGAGTTAATTTAACAATACCCTACACCAGGGGTGTCAAACATAAGGCCCGGGGGCCAGAATCAGCAGAGCAAACATTCCAGTCCGACTCATTGGAAATGCTGTGGAAAATGTAAAGGATTGCATAGATTTTGCACTTTTTACTATATTTTAATACATTTCACAGCTTAGAGTGGCTGGAGGGCCAGTCTAGTGATCAAATAGCAAAATTTAAAAAAAAAAAAAATTTTATGAAAATGTCGTGTTTTTTAAACTACTCTGCCACAGAGGCTTATAGTGTTTACCGACACAGCAATGCTGTTGAACAACCTCTTTTTTTGGACATCAGGAACATCAACAACTAATAACATGCAATCTTTTGGAAATTGCTCTTGGGTGAATGGCTTTCCTGCTTTGGCAATTGATTCACTAACTGCATAACTTCCATCAACAGCAGCATCAGTGTCCTTAATGGCTTTGTGGAAAAGTTCTTGTTTCTTCCTTTTGGTAGCTGCTCAGCTAGTTTTTTCCTGTCATTGATTATATTCCTTCAGTATGGCAAGTTACACATAAGGCAGCTCGCACTTTCACCAAACTGCAATGTCCATCTTTCTTGAAATATCTGGTCTTGGTCTGTCTGACATGTCTGATTTTGCTGCTGCCTACTTTGATGACATAGTCATTTTCAGTTCTACCTGGGAAGAACGCCTGCAATACCTGGAGAAGGTATTGGCGCGTCTTCAGTCTGCAGCATTGCCTGTAAATCCAGCTAAGTGTAACATTGCCAAGGCTGAAACTGAGTACCTTGGGTTTGTGATTGAAAATGGAGTGAGAAAACCTCAAGTCAATAAAGTCACCGCCATAGAATCCTGTCCCTTGCAAGAGACCAGAAAACAGCTGAGATCATTTTTGGGTATGGCAGGATTCTGTCACCGGTTTATCCATCATTACTCTGCCGGGGCAGCTCTTCTGACAGCTCTGACTGGTTCCTGAAGTCCCAATAGGATCCACTGGATGGAGGAGGCTTTTCAGGACCTACGACAATCTCTGAATAAGATAAGATTTACTTTACCAAATTGACCATCCCAGCCTTGCCGTAATGGTCTATTTGATTCACCTTTTATTGTTTATTTTATTTTTTTATTTTCACTTGCTGAATACGGGACAGACTTGACATGAGGAAAGAAAAGGGAGAAAGAAGAGGGGAAAACAGCGGAGAAGAGGGGATAAAGGCAAAACAAAAACCAACTAAATAAGCAGACAAAAAAAAAACATATATCAATCACCTGGATCACCTGCTTGAGAAAGAAAAAAGAAAACAAGCAGAAGAGAAAGAGTAATAGAATAAACAACATCACAATGATATATGGGAATATGACAGTAAATACTAAATATTAAACATTATTGTGCAGCACATAAGATCAACAGAACACAGTGTGCTTTGAGGTAGGAGCCAAAAAGGGTGTAGTTTGTGGGTGTGATCACCCGTGTGTACACCTGTGAGCATGGACGCTTGTTTTTAAAAGGTTCCTTCATGTAATGATCTGCTAGAGGGTGTGGGGGGGCCACAGCCCCGTCCTCCAGGGCATGAAGCAGGTATGGAGGAGATCAAAACTCCAGACATCCAGAGGCCCCCAGAACACAAGAGACCAAGGAAGACCAACAGAGGGGCAGCCGCGCCACTGTCCCAGAAAGAGCTGAGGAGAGTCCCAGATGAGGGCTCACTCAGCAGCCGCGGAGCAGAAGCCAGGGGGAGTTGCAGTGACGCGCCCGTGAGCTCCGCCGGCAGCCAGCCGTGCCTGAGTGACCGAGCCCCAGGCCGAGAGGCCGGGGGCACCCCACCTCCGAAGTGGCCCGAGCAAGCCCCAGGCTCCAGGCCCCGATAAGCGGCCGCCAAGGAGTGAGCCGGTGTGTACCTGGACGCCCATCCCCGGACACAAAGAACCACCAACGCACCGTCTGAGGGCGTTTGCCACCGGCAGGGGAAGTGAGGGGGTAGATAGGCAAAAAAAACCTCTTAATACTCCAAAGAAACACATGACAAGCAACAGGGTTGGGTAACGGGTGAGAGACAGTGCATCCGGGCCTGCAGCATAAGCGCTGGTCTCCTTGATCCACCGTCAGCATCGCAAGGGAATAAGCGTCGAAGGCGTTTGGAGGGGGAGGGGGGATGAGTGTACATCAGCATGTGTATATATATATGTCTGTGTGTGTGTGTGTATATGTCCAGAGTTCAGCTGAGACAGTGTCCTTCGCCCTGCCAGGCTAAGTAAACAGTCTTCCAGTCAATCCAGGTGGCCTTGCATAGAACAGGGAGGAACAGTCTAAACACAGAGCCCAGTCTTGCACAGCCCTGATTTTGAGAGACATTTCACTCTTCAGACGAAGCCTCCGAGAGAAGTTTGTGAGCTGTTCTGTTACAGGGACCGCTTGGAGAACGTCATCCAGTGGCCTTCATCAGCCGCAAGCTGTTTCTGAGGGAAGTACGATACTCAACCATCGAGAAGGAGGCACTGGCCATTAAAATGGGCCCTGGACTCCTTTAGGTATTATCTTCTGGGACAGAAGTTTGTATTGGAAACAAACCACAATGGATAGAGAAGATGAAGGACACAAACGGAAGGATCACGCGATGGTACCTTGCGATCCAGCAATTCCGATTCACCATCAACCACATTCCCAACAAGCATAAATGCACTGCAGACTGTCTCTCTCGCAGTCCCAGTGAGACAAGAGGGGGAGTGTGTGATGGCTGCAGTGACAGCCACACAGTGGTAATATCCACTAAGTATTAGTGTAGAGGCTTATACATAACACAACATTCACATTTTTTCTTTCTTTAAATATAGGATTTAATTCACAGGATAATAAATGACTGGTTTTGGTTTAGAATTAATTCACATACTCGCATAACA
Source organism: Haplochromis burtoni (assembly GCF_018398535.1). Classification (NCBI taxonomy): domain Eukaryota; kingdom Metazoa; phylum Chordata; class Actinopteri; order Cichliformes; family Cichlidae; genus Haplochromis; species Haplochromis burtoni. The sequence goes on along the minus strand of NW_024582611.1, from coordinate 33,978 downwards.
CTGTATTCTAAAATATGTGTGCACGTTTTAGTTTATACTGTTATCAGAAATAACAAATATATTCAAAATAATCACTCCAGCTGTTAACACATTTTTTAAAAGAAAAGAAATTTTAAAAATTAGAAAGAATGAAGGCAGAAAGAGGCAAGAAAGCTGATTCAGCAGCCAAATGAAAGGCCAAAGACACAAACAACGTAAGACAACTGAACTGTATCATCCCATTTCCTGCAAATGTTTGTGAAGACAATGTTTGTTTCTGTCCTGATGCGTGGTTTTCAGAAGAGAGAACTGAAATTTTAGGGCGCAGGAGGAAACAGACAGAACAGAAAACGGTCAATAAGTCAAACCAAAAAAAAACCACCTGGTAGAAGTTTGAGGCGCAGTACAGCGAGCTAAACGGACTCTATGAAAAAGACCAAAGAGAAGACAGGACTATACCTTATAAACACACTGAGTCAGTGGGGATGAGATGCAAGACACAACTTCTACAGTGGAGTGGGGAAACAGCCAAACTGCACATGCTAAACAGTATAAAGAAGACTCACACTAAACATAGCAGAGATAAAAAGGACAGTGGGACGCGTTGAGTAATAAAAGGATCAAAAACACATATTAAACAGATAAAACTACAGTTTTATGTGAAATTTAAACTGTTTTCAGCAAATCCATGCAT
>NW_024582611.1:21276-32258 GCF_018398535.1 Haplochromis burtoni | reverse complement strand
TTATATGAAGCAACAGGATGTAAATATCATAAACAGTATATTTAAGTGGAGCCCTTCCCCTGCCAGGCACTGATAAATTACTCAGAGCTTTCAACTGTGACAACTATGCCTGACACCCTCGGTCAATAAAAAGGCTCTAAGAGCATGTGGCAGCAGGGTGTGGTTTTGGCTCATCTGCAGAGGAAGCACCAGGAAAGTGGAGAAATAAACAACCCAACTAAACCACGTTAAACTGTATCTGACTGTATGTTGAGAATTCTTGGTATCAGCTTTGTAACATACCTAACACAAATAGCACCAGTTGCACTACACTTCCTATTTTCTTTCCTCAAAAAATATCAGCAAAACCCCACAGAGTGCGCAAATAAGTGAGAAAAAATAACAACTTTCAAACAAGTAAATGTTGGGTTTCATGTGACGAGCCATGCGCTTCATCGGCTTTCTGTACTTTCTGTTATTCCCGCTGTGACTCCACATGACTTACACTTTTAAGACGCTGATATTACTCAACCCTTTGATACTGTTTTAATACAGGGCCAACAAAGAGTTTACAGATGCCAATCTTACACCTTTATTTACCTTCAGTATGCTTAAATCACCTCCTTAAAAATTTTGTTTTTAAAGTCATAAATCTGGAGTCAAATGTAGTAACTAAAAAAAATATAAACGTACAGTTCTCAGTATTTTGTTGATTGTTGATTCTGCTTTATGATTCAGCGGTATAGCTTCCTACTTTCAATATTGCATGTGAGGGTTTTCAGGCTGTTCAATGTAACTCTGCTTCAAAAAAGGAAAAACATTGTTTTCCCCTTAAAAATATAAATAACATAATTCAGTGATAGTTATAGATTATTTATTGCTAGATACTAGGGGACCTTCAAACATGTCAGTGTAATTCCAGTATTTCATCACTGAAAGCACCGGAGCTCCACTCCTTGTTTGGCTCTAGAAATTCCCCAATAGGAGGAGACGAGGGAGCGTATAAAACTCCTGGCAGGCAGGTCAGTCAGACAACTGCTAACAAAGCTCACTGACACTGAACTGAACTACAGGTTTCAACAGGTAAGCTGACTCAATTTGTTGACAGTGTTAATGTGGAGCAGATTATAAGGAGGATCCTTTATAGAGTGTAGTTGTTTTTTGCTTAGGTTTCATTCATAGATTAAATTCACAAATTGGTGAGGCAAATGTCTATATTTCTTTAATGCATTATATAAAAATGTCATGTTTTTTTGGTTGAATAAGAAACAAAAATAAATAAAATAGCTGATAAAAAGGTAGAAGACATATTTAGATAATGTGTGAGTGAATGAATGTGAGTATAATAGAAACTGTTTTTTGGGCTTTAGCAGATCTTTACTCAGTAAGAGATGGACTTCAAAATGAGCTACATGGCTGAGGAATGGAGCCTCAAGATGCCCAAGGGACTGGACTTGAAGGTTTTACATCATCCAGTGACAATGAAGAGTGTAGCCCACCTAATCATTGCCGTGAACCGGTTAATGACCAGCACGTCAGGGTCAGTGCTGAGCACAGACTTCCAGGATGAAAACCTGCTGCCCATCAGGTTGAAGAGCTTTTTGGAAGGTAATCACACAGACAAGACTTCATTTAAATAGTGGAAAAACACTGAACTATGAAAATGTTAGAGGCACAATTGAATCAATTTAATAAATTCAAGTTACCTATCCTTTCTACTTTATGGCATTTTAGTTCTTTTCTACTTCATGTTTCTAACAACATGGATGATGATTATATTTTCAACTATTTTAAACTATTTAAACGTCTAAGTGTCACATGTAGTTACCTTTGCGGTCATCACTGCCTCCCTGCAGCATCACTGCATGGAGCTCCATGCTGCTTTCGACCAGAACCAAGCTCCTCTTTTGGCTGTCAGTCACAGTGCACTCAATCTCATCCCTGCTGGTGAACTGAGGTGGTGCACCTGTCCTCTCGATCACACTATGCTCTGGGACAAAAACAGACATGCATGGTTGAATATGGTGTTAAACTAGATTTCTGTCTACTTGTGACTAGGATGGTAAAATGGAAAGATACATTATTTGTGTATTAATCTAAAGAGAATTCAAAATAGCTAAACCTAATTCATATTTGTAACAGCCAAAATGATTTAATGCATGACTGTGAAAATGGCAAGGAAACTCTGGACCTGTTGGAATTTATTATATAACCAATTTATAACCATACAATCACCCTGTTCTCACTTCTGTATGTGTAACAAGCACAAAACGTGCTATTGCTATCTTTCCATCTCTAACAGTAAGCACTATAAACCGTTTCTATTGATATCTTTCCGTGTGTTTATCAAAAACTCCTTACGTCACAGGATGCTTCTTTCGAAAGAACCAGAGTCACAATGTGTATGGATGGAAAGCATTGTGTGGTTTTTCACTATCACACCTGATGGAAGTTTTCCTCGTTCGACTCACTGCCTACAAGCAACTGGCCTCTGAATTGAACTTAGGTCTCATTTTAACATAGGCGCACCCTTCTCTCATATAGCATCTTATTAAAGTTGGACCCTACGACAGATCCCACTTGTTGATTTTCTTTTTTATTCTTCAGTGATCCAACAACTTCTTCACGATTGTCCTACCATGAGAATATAGAGTGAGTAATATGGGAACAATGTTTTATGTGTTTAATTTTCGAAAAACGCTCTCCATTAAGTCCAGGCTCCTACTTTGTGTTCTTGCAGGAGGCAAAGACAGCAGTGCAGTTCGGCCACAGTGCTCGCATTAATTCGTCTCCAAGTCTCACATGCATTTAATAGAAACGTGCAACAATTTTTTACTAGTCCAATCATGTCTTACTGATTCTCACATCCATGAGATTAAGATGTTCTATCTGGTCCCTAACGTCTCTAGATTTCAGAAACAAATATTATCATTTACACCACTGTATTATCTTATTCGCGTGTACACCACGTCTTGTCAGAGAATGCTACTTTCAAAGCCATAGGACCCTACAGTCAAAATTCTTACTAGCAATACTACTCAATAATACTTATACTTTATTTGTTTCTGCTCTTAACCTATTATTAGAATGTCCTACTTTTAGCCAGTTAGCACCTAGAGATAGATATAAGCAATTATATAAGGTGAAGAAGAATTGACTTGTCTACTGTTACAACAGCAGGACACAACTGCTTGTTCTTGAAGTAGGGATTTTTCACATCTTCTCTTTATTAAACCTTTGATGCCAACTCGTTTCTGTATGTGAATGAAACACCGGACCTGTCAAATAATAGAATCCACATATACTAATTAAGAACTGAAAACGAGATGTGATATAAGAATGTGAAGTGTTTAAAACATATTTAATACCCCTATCCCTGCGCTTTGAATTTTGGTTAGTAGGATCGATTCACTCTGAAGGCAATATTGTTCAGATGGTTGTCCCAGTATGTATGCCAACTCGTTGTTTCTAAGCACCGAGCTACACAATGTTTACAGTTTACAGAATTGATTTGTTTATACTTGTTCATATCAATTCTATAAGTCACGCACTGACAACACATTATATTCATTGGATCAATTTAGGAAACGAGTATGTTTTTATAAACGATCCGCAACGCCGGGGCCACTTAGACATACAGGAATAAAAATACAAGGGAAAGCTTTTATTGCACATTGTCAAGTATATTTGGACTCACGAAATCACACTATATCGTGTGCGCACCGATTTGATGAGCTATTTTAACAAAAGTTTGACTGCACAAAATGAGTGGAGTATATGTCTGCCACTACAGAGTGAAGTGCAGTGATTTCCGTTACTCACGTGCTCGCTTAACCCCACTGTTTTTTTGGAGAAGCAATTTATCCCACGCTTGAAGCCATGAGATATCTCCTGTGCCACAGAGAAAAAAGTCAGACCTAAAGACAAGTAAAGGGAGTGTACAAGCCTCTATGGCTTACGTACCGTGCACAAATTGTGGTGGGAAACTAATCATATTTGAGTCAGATAAAATTTAACAATTTCAAGATCCTCTTGAAACCTCTCCTAAATTATTACCACACATATATGACATGTAACAATTTCAACCGTCCCACAAATACACTCCTATATTCACATTTTCTTAGGTGTGATTTTGACACCTTAAAGAAAGCATACATCATATATATCACATAGCTGAACAATACACACTCTCTATGTCTTTTATCACCTGCCCACCGATTCTAACCTTTCCAATCAAAATATTTGCCTCATGCTACTCTTTGTATTACTCGAGTGAGTGATGATTAGTCTTTGTATATGTGGCGTTTTGGATGAATATCCAGGACAGATATCTAAGTAAGTAAGTAAGGCATACTTGCCTTGTTAAGGTTTTGATAAGCACTTTCACCTTATCATGCCAGTTACCACAGCGCAAGGTATTCTCCCAGTTCTAAAAACCAACACTGAATTATAACCAAGCACAAACAACAAGTCCACATACATGATGGTTATTTAGACATACTCCGCTTCTAATCTATGTTTAGAGAGTTTTTTCTCACAGTTCGTCAGTTTTCCACATGCTATACTTTTATGTGAATCTCAAGATTTGGCGTTTACATGTGTGGGTAGGTTATAGTGAAAAATCTGAAATCCATCGCTATTCTTGCATGTTGCATTGCATTCTAGAATCGGGTGGCTATAATCCATTGAGTGTATGTTATGTGCTAGTCACAGAAGATCCTAAGGCAGAAGGCTAATGAATATCTTGAGCTAAAACAACATCAAACTGCGTGCTAATTAGAGATGCATTAGAGTGATAGCTCTTGATATATTTCGTCAAAGAGTTCCTAACATGAGCAAGCCATCATTCCGCGAGTAATGCAAACAAAAAACAACTACTGCATGGCTGCGGAATTATAAAGGATAAAATGATGTTGTTATATTGAATATGTTGTGATTTTCGTTGGCTCTATAGATAAATTTAACGGGAATTGATATGTCCATTGTTATATACCTGACTAGTGTTTGCATACTATAAGGTAAGACATGAAGATAGCCACCGCAATCAATCGAAGGCACAGTTTAACTTATCTAGCGAACACTATGAGTTACGCCAGAGACTAATAAGAAATTAGCTGCAAGACTCATCTCGGCTCTTCTAGATAGGAAGTACAGTGTTAAATTTTATATAGAACAAGAGACTAAAATTTTCCATAATGATTAAACGAGATGGTAGTACAAGTGGATGATAACTCTGCAATAATACGCTACATATATGGATAATATTAGACCTATTAAAAATATATTATTAAAGTCTTATTGTCTCATACGTCTCTCTTATATATATAATCCATTTATATTTAAAGATTAGACGGTAAGGTGCATAAATATTAGTAGAATATCTGTTGATGAGATTGAAATAATATAATATATTCCAGATAAAATACAAGTTCTCTTCTAGGGTTGAAAGTGTTTTACTGGTGTGAGGAGTTTGCTCACACGGTTTAAACGATGTAACGTCTTATTGTTGGTCCTTGACAATCAAATTTACAATAACATACAATAGACGTTTGTTCCCTTTTTGGTAAGGATATGCCTCATTTCTGTGAGGCATCTGCAGGCGCTGGCCTGTTTTTTTGCGATGAGAAACGATTTGTAGTCGATGGGTCAAGCGCTCCAACATTTATCCATGTCGTCTCGATTGAGGCTCAAGAATTCAAGATTATATATCTGAGTACTATGTCTAACATTGCTTTGACTGATTTGGTTTTGATCAAAACTTCCTACAAAAACTCATAATACCAGCGTGTTTTCAATAAATATGTAGTCTCAAATTAATACCAACTATGTTTATCTAGCAACAACTTTTTTTGTATCGAGGTCTCTCATCTTAAATATTTGTTTAATCTTTTTCACTCCTACTTTAAGCTCCCATAAAACAAATTAGATTATATTAATAAAATTGCAAATTTTTATTATCTCGCCATTTACTGAGGTTAACATATGTAAATTAAGATACGTCTTAAAACCCTTTGCTGCATTTAGTGATAATGTTTCACACAATGTCTTACAGTATATCAGATAATCAAACCCTCAAGCCCCTGAGATTTAGAAACCTACTCGTAGTGGTCTTCCAACTGCACCTCAAACTGTTAATTATATATATTGATGAGCATGTGAGAAAAAATGGAAAAGATCTCTATACCTTCACCACTCTTTAGCATATGATTAACTCACAAAATATGGGTCTCAAATGGCAATTTTACAGCATTTTTGTGAATAACAAATCAGGACTGATATTTTTTCCATGCTACTCTCGAGTGTGATATTTTGTAAATCAACGCCAGCAAATGAAATATATGTCTTCAATATACTGATATATAAACGAACAAGATTTAAAGTATAAAAATATGTAAAAATATATACTACAAATTAATGACTAGCTCGATAATCGGATCTGACACATAAATGTGCATCTCTCGATCGTACTGTGAAGGAGATAAATATAATCTCGAGAGTCAAACAACTTCGATGATGATACCTGTTATTTCTTAGAGCAATCTGTGCATTCATACAATAGTGTACAAAAAATCCACTACTTCCCATCATTTCAAAAATAAGCATTGAGCAAAAAGCATTTTGTCCATTTGGTGTTTCATCGGCGATTTTATTGAGTGCAATGTCAACTGGAACCAATATGAACTTCTCTAATATAAAGAAATAGCCAAATAATTGTAATTATTATTTTTTAGTTTGTTTTTATGGTGATCACTCAAGATGCAGGTTTTGATGAACCAGGAGTGGAATATAAAAAAACCTAAAGGGAGAAAATTAAAATTATTCTTTCTAAACTCCTACAGATATCTGAGTTAACAGAACTAGATATTTTATAAAATCAGTAGTTGATCGAGACTAATAAAAGATATCTAGTCAATCGATGTATGGAAATTGGTTTGCGATCCAGAGCCATGCATAATCCCTCTCATGGTCCTTGTGTTGCATTGGAGATTAAATACATTATTGAGAGGTAACTTGATGTTTCACTTTTAGGTTCATGTATGATATAGTCCTAAATCTTGCAAAACATCTTGCCGTGTGATGCTCCTGCTACGCTGCAGAAGCGTCCTGTCACAGACTTATACCACTGAATACGACAAAGGTACGAGGCGTTTAAGAATAGGAATATGGCAACGAAAAAACCTTGTGTGACTTCATGCAACCTTTCTTGTATAAGCAGACATATACTCTTTAGGTCAAACCTTTGGAAACTCTGTGAGTAAGAAGCCTGTGACATCTACACAAAAGGTACAGCTTGAATGCACGAACTGTTACTCACAAATCTGACAACAAAATCTTTAAATAATTCAGTGTCAGCGAAGGAATCTGAAACAGTTTGTTGGCTGGACAGAGATGCTGTTTGGAATCAGGCTAGTGTTGATTCCCTTTTTGTTAATTCGTAGTTTTTCTTTCACAGGTTGTTGCAGGAAAAGAAAACAAAGCTCCAGTTGACGGATTCAAGCGTAATATCACAAAAGGTCAAAGCGTGACAGCTCAGGCCAGTCGAGGCCCTGAAAAGAAAGCATTTGGTGTCAGTAACAAAGGAAATGTAAACGGCAATATACTGACGGCACAGCAGAACAACAGTCGTCCAGCACAGCCAAAACATAATCGAAACCCTTCGCTCACCAGAACATACAGTGTTGTGTCCTTCAAACCTCACCTGAATGGAGCCGGCCATGTCAACAAGCAGGCAAATGCAGGAATTCAAACTTCAGGGTACGGTGTTTTACTCCAGCCTATGCCCAGCCAAAACATAATAGCAAAGAGGAAAAGACCCCTCCTTCTCTCGTTTCAACCCCTTCTACTTCAATTTACACAAGTTCTAGTACTTGCAGTGTTTGGTTGTCCTCATTGCTATCACAAACCTATTCTACCATTGTCTGAAATGGGCGAGAAAGAGTGCCCTAGCAACATCTGACCTGAGGCCATAATACACTCAGAGAGCCAAGAAGCTGGATGGCATCAGAGAAGAAGGTGACAAGCACGGAATGGTATACGAAAAACTGCACTGCGATACTTCAAGAAGCCCCTTCTAAACACCAGTCTCCATACAGTTCATGAGCTCCACATTCACGAATATACCAGCTCAAAGAGTACACTATTCTGTCTAGATTCTATCGCGCCAGAGTTCTTGCCATGATGTCGAGGAGGTGAAGTGGTGGCTGCCTCTTCTCGGACAGTATTGCGACTTTGGCATAGGTGTCTAAGTTGTGGGTTTTGCAGAGGGACTCACTTAAGGCCATCGTAATATGTGTTCACTTTGTGTGTCACCTCACAATTTTCCAATCACCTAGTCACTCCCCAAGGGTATTTACGCTTTGGTGCGCCCCTATGTTTACAAGAGAACAAACACAACAGGCATCTTACTTCCTGCAGTGCATTCAGGTCAAGAGCACACAAAGCCAAAAGAAGCCCCCTACCACATCACCTCTGTCCACTGCAGCTAGCTACAAACTGACACCACAAGTGTCATCACATTGCGAAGAGACGTTTTCAAGGTCAGCAGCTCAAATGCCTCACAACACACAAGTGTACTTGTTTTTCGCTGGCATGTCCCGAGATTTTGTGCCATCGCCTATCGAAAAAATATTATCACATTCCCTTACAACGGTGGGAGTTGCCCTGAAGATCTTACACTAGGAATTTAGAAAGGTTCAAAGGTTCAAAAACTAAGCAGCACCACTCAGTAGTACTTCTAAAACCTGTCTAGGGTTTAGTCATTCTCATTCCATTTCTAAATTACCACGTCACAGGTATAACATATATGGGACGCTTCTGAAATTAAAGACCACACAGAGAACATACACATCTCTCAAGTGCACCGTGGTAGCGTCGTTTTATTTTACTGCGCCAGATACATTTGTGTGTTTAAGTGAGTTTTTTGAGGACTTACTACAGTAAGTCAATATGCGCTCTAGACATTATTATTACACCCTACAATCAAAAAATGAGGTCCAGCCTTAAATTGCAAACATGACGTCCCACAAAGTGGCACACAAAATATATTTAGAAATGCCATAAAAGGGCCTGAAGAAGAGTGCCAACATGACAATATAGAGTATGAGCTGGTTAGACGCTCAAATCGCTAAGATACACAAATTACTCAATTCATATCAGATTAAAAGATGTTAGTATATGTCGTTGCTTTACCATACATTATGCTAATCTCTGTCTATTATATGGGTTCAAGCCCCCCCCCTGTCCCCAAAGGTATATAGCCCTCTGATTCTCTCTATAAAGTAGAATTAGAACGAATGTGTCTAGCGAAGTTAATTTACCCATAGGAGTGATATATGGACTGATATAAAAGATGTACAGAACTGCAGAGACAGAAAATTCCGTGCTTCAAAATGCTCAGCTGTTACGTCACGCTTCAAAAACCTTGTAGGAATATGGTATTTGTTTTTGTTAAAATAAGATTCAAGGGAGCTCAGCTTGACACTTATTTCACCAGACAGTTCCCGCCAACCTTCCGAGCGATACCGTCTCTCTCCCACAGTAGTGTCACTATATGGCCAAACAGCACCAACCAATTGACTCAATTCACACCATACACCTTACTTTTTGAAGAACACATACCTCTCTAACTAAGATGTTCACAAGTGGTTTCTATCTAACATTTCACACATATTCAATATTTAATCGTTGCTTATGGCTCTCTCTGCCAGACTGAGAGGTGAATAGGAAAGACGTAGCAGAACTCTGTGGGCTGCCCAGGTTGAAAGAATGTATTAGTTAGCTAGAACACTATTATACCAAGGGTAACTGTATTTTACGACAAATGCATGAGCTGGTGCTGAATCATCGGTGTGCACTCAGACCCTTGTCGTATAGAGCCATTCTACGCGATTGGTGGTTACACATTCAGACAGTAGGTGCAGAGATTATAAGTTGCAACTGTGCTTGTATTTTTTTGACTCATACGCTGAGGAGGGGCCCCTAGTGACCTCAGTTTCTTTCTGTTAGCTAGATGCATTGGAGTGAACACCATATGAAGTTTATCTGAGTCCTAAACGTGACGTTGACCTCTGCGATTATTTCCAATGTAGTTCACAGTGGGATTAAGTTTGCCTTGTGACTTCGGCCCCAGTGACCTCAGTTCTTTCTGTATGTGATGAACACCAAAAGTTATCTGTAGGACGAGATAACTTTTCAGTATTAGTAACTGACTTTATTTGGCTTAAGCAGATCCAAATATAAAAACTATCATCTCGATCGATCACGGATCGATTTCTAGGTCAGTTTGTCACTGTAGACATTCCAAGCTCTGTTTTCATAGTTACATGTAATATTGCTCATTAATAACTCATCTCATTTTGACATAAAGGAAAAAACTGCAGGAATGGCGGGAGTCCAAAGGCATTACCTACAAACGTCCTCCAATGCAAGGCAAACCTCAGGTCAGGCGCACGGTCTCAGTGCCTCAGCCTTTCTGGGCCTCCATGACTGAAGAAGATGAGGCCTACTCCCTCATCTGTGCTGTAGATAGATCCCTGGCTGACTGCCTCAAGTTACTGAGAGAGGTGTGTGTGTTGTAGTTCTACAATTTGCGCATCTTCTAGCCCTTTTACTGCAGGCCAGGGCCACTACTAGTAGCTGTTAAAGAGTAATATGAGGCAGCATAATCTCGCTTACAAAGCGATGATCTCTGGAGATAATGATCCTTCTCGCTCTGACATACGCAGATTAATATCTCGATAGGACGCAGTACTCATGGTGGAGGTGGTTTGTGTGTCCCAGGGATTCCAGGGCTATGTTTTTTGCCCTGTGGTTTGATGTGTGTGTATTCTTGTGCATATGGCTAATCAGATAAGTCCAAACTTTTCTATTTAGATTCCTGGCTTGGCTCACCCTGTGGGAGGAAACGACTACCAATATAAGTGATGCGTCAATTTGCTAGAAAAGACACCCAGAAGAACTTTATAGAACTTAGAAGAAACAGTTAACCAAACTGCCCGAGTGTT
>NW_024582611.1:20129-21251 GCF_018398535.1 Haplochromis burtoni | reverse complement strand
CTGCTTACGTACGCTGCCATGATTTATTAAAATGACCCTGTATCCATCACTCTCTCCACAGTGCACCTGAACATGTCGACCTACGCGCACCCTACACCCATCGCTGAGACCAGGCCTGTCGCTCTGGGCATCAAAGGCACAAACCTCTATCTGTCTTGTCACGAGGATGACGACAAGCCAACCCTCTACCTGGAGGTAAACTTCTTTCAGGAATCTCACATGAAAAGCACACCATTTGTTATAATCTATAAGACACTGCACACATGTAGATGAATTAAAATTTGATATCAGGCCTAATTTTGTTGACTGAAACTCTCTGACATGGATGTTTGCTCTCCTCAGGAGGTGACGGATAAAAACAGTCTGTCAAGGATAAGCGCTGAAAGCGACATGGTGCGATTTCTCTTCTATAAACGCGACACTGGGCTCAGCATCAGCTCTCTCATGTCTGTCCGCTGCCCCAACTGGTACATCAGCACAGCGCAGGACGACGACCAGGTGGTGGAAGTGTGTCAGGAGGCCGCCCCACGCTACAGAAGCTTCAACATCCAGCGCCAGAGTTAAAACCCATTAAGGATTCCCAAGATGAATTTTGGAGCTCTATTTGCGTTCCAGGTTGACCTTCTTAAAGTATGTGCTAGGTACATAAATTGGAATGATTAATGATGTAAAGTTACATCACAAGGTAGCATCATTGTGCTCTCTGAGCATCTGGTGTGTAGTTATGTATTTATTTATTTATTTTTATTTCCATTTTTATATCTTATGTCTTATTTTTCTTTAGAGTTGATTGAAAGGTATTTGATATGTGAGACTTAAACTTCACACCAGTCTTTTTATGTGTTTAAACTGTGTACTATAAAATTTTCATGCAATGAGAAGGCTGTAGATTTAAGATGGAATGACGTACTGTAATACTCTTGTCTAAAGTTGACACATTGTTTTAAATCTTTTGTTGTGTAAAAAAAAAAAAAGCTCTAATAATATGTTTCTTGCAAAGATCTAAAATAAAAGAATCAATATTTTGACAACTTCTGCTCTGACATGATAACTGTTAAATAAGAGGAACTTCTCCTTGTACTATACCTGCTTTTATAAATGTCTAGTATCCAAGTGTTTAAA
>NW_024582611.1:18186-19036 GCF_018398535.1 Haplochromis burtoni | reverse complement strand
CCTGGTCTCAGTCTTCAGTATTTCCAGTCTTATGATCTCTTGTCTCATGTGCTTTAGGTTTAGTTCTGCTTCTTTTGTCGCTTTATCTGTTTATCTGGTTAGTTTCAGTTATACTTCCACCTGCTGCCTTTTCCCTTGTTATCCTGTGTGTGCATATATTGTCTGAGTCTCCTCTGATTCTTTTGTCATGCTTTCCCTCAGAGCTGGATTCCTCTTGGTTTTGTGTTTCCCTAGAAAATGTATAATTCTGGTTTTCTTCTTTTTGATCTGCATTATTTTTTTTACCTTGTTTGAGCTCAGCATACTTTTAAGTTTAGTTCTAGTTTTTCTTCTGAGCTCTGCATTTCTGTGTGCAGCTACTGCCTGACACACAGCCGACTTCGACTGTTTTTTTATTTTGTCTTTCTGGGAAGCAGTTTGTAAGCCTGAAAATTACTATGAAAATAAACATTGTTATTTGTTATTTTTATAGATAATTGTAGCATTTTTATTCATGAGGAAATCCACTGACAAGGATTGAAATTATTTTAAAAAAATGAAGCCTTATTGCCAGTGTTGGGGTTGAAGTAATGCAGCATGTTACTTGATTACTCCATAGAGAAAGTAATTTGTTACACTACTCATTACACTATTTTCTTTGAATGACTTAAAACCCATTTTCACATAATTACCAGTTAACAACATAAACCTTGGGCTACAATCCCACACATGGACACAAACCCTATCCTAATGAGGACAAACATCTTTGTATTAGTGTTTACTGTTGGGTTCATTCTTGAGAAGGAGAAGACAAATATGCTCAAAGTGCATTTTCTTCAATTTATTAAGCAGTTGAAGGTTAAGTAAAAAA
>NW_024582611.1:5744-16658 GCF_018398535.1 Haplochromis burtoni | reverse complement strand
ATAGCCCCTGGAATCCCTGGGACACACAAACCCCTCCACCATGAGTAGGTAGCAATTTGCGTAGGAGGACCCAATTCCTTTCATCTTATTTCTCCTAGTTAACCATTGTTGCCTGGCCTGTAAGAAAATTGATGAGAAAAGTCTGCTTCCGCTGTGCTGCAGAGTTTTAAGGGCCATAAATAAAAACTCTGTCACCCAACACCTGTCCATACCCAGCCAACAACAGTTGAGTTAATGTAAAGAGAGGAGAGTATACAACATGCCAGATAACAGACAACCTTGCCTAATACCTCTCCAGACAGGGAGATGTAAAGAGAGGAACTAGTTTAGGACATCCAAACCACAAATGTTGCAAGGCCTCCTCAGCTTGAAAAAAATACAAGCTTATAATCTTTGACTGTCTGCTCTACCACCTGTGGCTCAGGTGGTAGAGCAGATAGCCAGTCTGCTTGCCAAATATCCTTGGGAAGGTACTAACCCCAAGTTGCTCTCCAATGCAGCCATCAGAATATGAATATGTGTGAATGTTAGATAGAAACACTTAGACAGAAAGAGTATTTTAAAAAAGTGCTGGTGTGAATGAGTCAAGTTGTGTAAATCACTTTGAGAGCTCAGTTAGCTTAGATATAAGAACCAGTCCATATTTACATTGACTACGTCCCTTTAAAACCCGAACCATGAAATAACTGCCAGAAATCTTCATTTTTTGATAATGGAGTGTTTGTTGAACCCCAAGACAAAATATATATAAAAATATATCAAATTTTAATCTGCATATGAGTTTTAATTTGTATCACATTTGCTACATAACCCATATTTTTGCAATTTAGTCATTAAAAATGTTTCATGCAATTTAGATCATTTTTTGAGGGTAAAAAAAAGTCATGCTGATGATGTAGAAGTCTCAAAAACTCACAAAAACACATGTAGCAGATACGATACACTTGGCTTTAATTAAGCGCCATATGTCTGTTTGTGGTAACTCACCTGTGCGCTATCCTCAACTAGAGATCTAGGGCCCCCTGGATTTTTTTCATAGGGGTGGCCATGGGAGCCACTAAAAATATTGGGGTGGCATACCAAAGCCGAACCGTGCAGGGGCTCAGCGAATGGGAAGAGGTGATGGAAATTGTGAGTGACATACAAAGTGACACAATACGAATGAGAAAAATTGTATATGCAAGAATAAATAACAAATTATTGTTTCAACTCACTGTAAGATGTCTTCCTCTCTTTCTTGCGCCCACGTTTATTAAAAATATTATGAACATAGGATAATCTAGCCAGAGGGCCAGTGGGGGGGGGGGGGGGGGGGTTTTTGGGGGGGGGGGTTGCGGCTATGTGAGTCTCCGCAAAACCCACACTCGGCACTTGCCAAACGAATCCAGGAAGGGCAGCCACCACTTCCTCCACCAACTTCCGTAGGACAGACAATGACCTAGGAACTGGCAGAACCGGCTGAAGACAGCAGCAGTTTTCCGCTGCTCTCCTGATCCCAGCACTGCCAGTTTTGTCAGGCCAGATGTTGCTAGGACTCTTTGCATGGTAACAAATGCTACAATTATTGATGCTAATAGAACCAAGCAAGCTAGACTGAATAAGAGGGTTGAAGAACAGGGGGTCTTCCCTCTGCTGGCATAAAACTCAGAGCAGAATCTTTTAACACATAACACTTTGGTTCAGAGTAGTAGAAGGATGAAATCCCTGAGATGTCTGTACCAGTCATCATTTCGATCCACATCTGTGGTTTGTGGTATAAGAAATGCTGAGCAGTCTGAAGACAAAAAGACCTAATGCAATTTTTTATGTCAATGAGTCGCTGTCCACCTTCCCACAGAGGTAACAAAAGTGCTTTGGTAAAAGTTGCCAAAAAAGGCAACCAGTCTCTTCTCTATTTCCTGCATCAGTGTATGTGGAGGCAGGAACAGGAGCATACGGCATGGCAGATATAACAGACAACCATCCCTAATGACTCTCCAGACAGGGACTGGTCTGCTGAGTCCCCTCCTATCTTCAACAAAACAGCAACTCAAAGCATGAAATATTGTTTTTTCCCCAAACCTGCATCTTGAAGTGTCCTAAACAAATAATCCACTCTATCAAAAGGTTTTTCTTGATCTAACCAAAAAATCCAGCTTTTGAAGATGGAATTTGGACTTTAGATCACAGATTTAGACAGATCCAATTTGGCTCCAGTCATTTCCCAGCTCGTGACATTTGGATCCATTCACAGCAGCTTATTTTAGATTTACAATCTGTCTTCCTTATCTAAAATATTTCATCCTTTCAAAACTGTACTGAAATATCCAAAATCTGTAAAAGCCATTTGAGACATTTGTAATATGCTTAAATTTATGATAAATCTTTCCTTTTTTAGTTAAATATAAAACAGTGACTGTCAGGAAGCCCTCATCTATCAGTGAGGGCTGATATAGAAGCTTAAACTGGGAACATTAAAGCAGAGGGTTTTCTGTCTTTTTATTCAGTAATGGCAGAGATAATAAAATTCTTTATTATTATTTTTTGGAGTTAAAGTGAAAGTTAAAAAAAAAAAGGCAAAAATGGTTGCAAACAGTGGTTTTTTTTGTCTTTTGCTTTTTGACGTCAAAACACTGATGTAAACTTTAGCCTGAGCGTGATAAACGTGCCTGACACACTCACTCATGTCCCAACAAGGAAATCTAGAGTTATTTAAGCACTGTTACACAACTCCACCTAGGAAGTGTACTGGAATTTTTTTTATCACATTAAAATACCCCATTAAAAATTTTTAAAGACGTATGAAGAAAGTTTTTAAATTTCATATGATGAGTTTTCACCTGTTTTCTTGAATTTTTTGTTATTTCTCAAAGATGAGGCAATTTTTAGTCCTGTGTCATGGTGCTGTCGGTCATTGCTCTATTTTAATAGTAGATAGTCAGTATATAACAATGGACATATCAATTCCGTTAAATGTTATCTATAGAGCACAAATCACAACAACATTTACCTTAAAGCGCAGTTGTTTTGATGATCTGGGAATGATGGCTGCTCATGTATGAATCTGACGAAATCAAGAGACACTTAATGCTCACAGAGCAGTGACTTGTTACTCCTCTCATCCATCTAATGCAATGCAGCGAAGCGTGTTCGGACCACCACTCAATAAATGCATGGAAAACCCCACTAGGGTTTAAATACCTGGGACTCTTCAACAGTTGGTTTTTAGAACTGAGAAAGCCTCTGGGATGAGAGGTGAAAGTGCTTCACAAACCTTAAACAAGGCTAGTTGCTTACTTACTTACTTAGACTATCATGTCCTGGATATTCATCAAACCTACACAGGCATTTGGGTGAACGTTTGATGGAGTACTGCTGTGTGATCGAGTGAAAGTGCTTTTAATACCTAAAATGAATATAGAGGTACTTTATAATTGCCAGTCTATTTATCCTTTACTTATGACTTTTCTGTGCAGATGCTTCAAGCTGTTGCTTCACCGCCGACAACCTGTACAACTCCACTATTGCATCATAATGACGTATGTGTTGTATGCAATACCAAAGTTCCCTGATGCGGGGATTTAAAAACCCTGCCAGACAGCACAGTCGGGCAGAACAACACTGACAGAACAACTGTTAACACAGCACATTGAAACAGCTTCTGATCTACAAATTTCAACAGGTAAGCTCACTTACAATGTTCGTTTGGTTTTTTGACAGTGTTCATCTTGAGCAAAGAAGATCCTTGCTTTGTAACAGTAGAGAGCAATTTTTTAAAAATGCTATAAAAATGTAAATAGTAACAGAAACAAAATAAAGAAAGTATAAGATGAGTAGAAGTTCTGCTGAAAATCCAGCTGTGAGGATAATACAAATTATTTTCTGTGCTTTAGCAGATCTTAACTCAGTAAAAGATGGACTTCAAAATGAGCTACATGGCTGAGGAATGGAGCCTCAAGATGCCCAAGGGACTGGACTTGGAAGTTTCCCATCATCCAGTGACAATGAAGAGTGTGGTCAACCTCATCATTGCCATGGAGAGGTTAAAGACCAGCAATTCAGAGCCAGTGCTGAGCACAGACTTCCAGGATGAAAACCTGCTTTCCATCATGCTGGAGAGCATTGTGGAAGGTAATCACAAGTTTAATACTGGAAAAACTCATAATGAGCCATTATCTCTTCTATAAAATATGAATTAGGTTTAGCTATTTTGAATTCTCTTTAGATTAATACACAAATAATGTATCTTTCCATTTTACCATCCTAGTCACAAGTAGACAGAAATCTAGTTTAACACCATATTCAACCATGCATGTCTGTTTTTGTCCCAGAGCATAGTGTGATCGAGAGGACAGGTGCACCACCTCAGTTCACCAGCAGGGATGAGATTGAGTGCACTGTGACTGACAGCCAAAAGAGGAGCTTGGTTCTGGTCAAAGCAGCATGGAGCTCCATGCAGTGATGCTGCAGGGAGGCAGTGATGACCGCAAAGGTAACTACATGTGACACTTAGACGTTTAAATAGTTTAAAATAGTTGAAAATCGTTCTCGATGCAGAATCATCTGTTTTACATCATCCGTGTTGTTAGAAACATGAAGTAGAAAAGAACTAAAATGCCATAAAGTAGAAAGGATAGGTAACTTGAATTTATTAAATTGATTCAATTGTGCCTCTAACATTTTCCTGCTTACGTACGCTGCCATGATTTATTAAAATGACCCTGTATCCATCACTCTCTCCACAGTGCACCTGAACATGTCGACCTACGCGCACCCTACACCCATCGCTGAGACCAGGCCTGTCGCTCTGGGCATCAAAGGCACAAACCTCTATCTGTCTTGTCACGAGGATGACGACAAGCCAACCCTCCACCTGGAGGTAAACTTCTTTCAGGAATCTCACATGAAAAGCACACCATTTGTTATAATCTATAAGACACTGCACACATATAGATGAATTAATTTGATATCAGGCCTAATTTTGTTGACTGAAACTCTCTGACATGGATGTTTGCTCTCCTCAGGAAGTGACGGATAAAAACAGTCTGACAAGGATAAGCGCTGAAAGCGACATGGTGCGATTTCTCTTCTATAAACGCGACACTGGGCTCAGCATCAGCTCTCTCATGTCTGTCCGCTGCCCCAACTGGTACATCAGCACAGCGCAGGACGACGACCAGGTGGTGGAAGTGTGTCAGGAGGCCGCCCCACGCTACAGAAGCTTCAACATCCAGCGCCAGAGTTAAAACCCATTAAGGATTCCCAAGATGAATTTTGGAGCTCTATTTGCACTCCAGTTTGACCTTCTTAAAGTATGTGCTAAGTACATAAATTGGAATGATTAATGATGTAAAGTTACATCACAAGGTAGCATCATTGTGCTCTCTGAGCATCTGGTGTGTAGTTATTAATCAATAATTTAACATACTGTTGATGCTTTTATATATGTATTTATTCATCTATTTATGCTATTGCAAGATGTTAATTATTTGTTTGGTTGTTTGTTTTTACAAACAAGTATTTAAATGATCTAACAATCTGAAATAAAATTTTTATTCCCAATTTATATTTGTGGCTGATATATTCTTTAAATATCTGGTAATCCACTCAAATAGTGATAAATAACAGACAATAACAATCTCTCACCACAACATACAGCAAAGCTCACAAAATGTTATTTGTGAAAATAGTCAGAAATCAACCACTGTTCCTCAGCTCCGTGCAACGCGGTGTTCTGTAATAAACCCCGAGTCAGAATAGAGCCGATGACACCGACAGGCTACACACTGATCAGTACAGCCGGTTCTGTGATTGGCAACTAAACAGACATTAACCATCATAACCCTGATCACTTTCTGCCCAACTTATTGGACAGGCAGATCACTTTATCTATCAGACTCTGCTGATCCAAGCACAGATACCTTGTGCAATAAATCTTTACAATGCAAGATTTCTGTTCTGAGTTTATTTAAACTCTGCCCAATCCAACACATTGTGTGCACATTAAGCCACTTTATTGCAGTGTCTCCTACACGTTTCACTCTGTTACGGTGAGAAATTTGTTTGGTTTCTGACATTTATTTTAATTTATTAAACTACTTTTATTTTCTTATTTTTCTTAATCTAATTCATTGAGTCATCTGGCTAAACTTACTGGAGTTACTTACTAGAGCCATTTAATGGTATTTTATTCAGTTTTTGCTTTGATATTTTGCTTACTGAGCTCCTTCAATTTTACTATATATCCTGTATTTAATTAAGCATTTTTTCCTGTTCTGAGATTTCTTTTTCCTATGTAGTCTACCTTAATAATTTATCTTATCATGTATGATCTTAGCCTACCTTCTTCTTCCTGTTCATTTTACTAGCGATGGGCAAACAATTCAATGGTACATTGTCGCCACCAAGTGGCAGAGTGGACTAAAAGCATTCTTACCAAACAAACATTCTTACCAAACAAATTAGTCTGTCTAAATCAGTGTATCTTAGTTTTTGTTTGTTTGGTGCCTGGACTTAACTGCTAATTGTCTACAATTGATTATGTATGACTTTGACTTATAAGGGATACAACGTCTTCCCAGACGCCATTATGTTGTCCTGCCTTTAATTTTTTAAATTTGGATCACTAAGTAATTTAAAATAAAACCTATGTTTCCAAAAAAAAACCTCTCATTTCAGTCTCCACTTTAATGAGCTGTATCGTACCTTCTTATTTATGTCGTCTACGGTGATATTTTGAAGAGTTTTTATACAAAGTTTGGTCATATAATAAAGCACAGCTGACACATCATGTCCAGGAAATGGTGCGCCTGCCTTTCATTCATTTGCACAGATGATTTCTGCTCTAATCAGCGCAGGAGTTTTGCGCAAGTGTGTTGTTTTCCCCCGAAATTTCAAATCATCCAATCAGAGAAGGGAGGCGTTAACTCCCGGCAATTTCGAAAGCGGATGCGCGAGCGCAGTTATTATGGGCGACGTTAACGTGTTTGATACACGTTTGTTTAGCTGATTTCTATAAACTTATACGACGAAAACAATTTCTATTAGAAATGGAAGAAGGGGAATCCGAGCCAGTGGTTTCCAGAAAAGGTTAGCGAGTTTATTAAGTTCCATGAAAGCTAGCAAAGTTTAAACGGTTAACAAGACGTTATGGCTGCGAGTTAGGAAACGTTAACTTACAGTACAGTTAGTATTAGCAATTCAGGGTGGAAGAAGACGGATAGAGTTAAGTGGGTGGTAACACTAAAAAGTGACTTTTATCCGCAGCTGAGGTGCCTTTTGAGTATTTTAACCGACCTTCCTAATGGCGGTCTGTCCATGCAGGAGTCTGCTTTGTTTGTTTTGTTTAACACGTACAATTCATATTCATGCTTTCATAGCATTGTCCCGGTCAATTCCCTCATTGTATCAACAACAAATTACGAACTATATATTCTTTTACAATGTATACATAACTGGTCTGACATTAATAAATAGAAGATTGAGTCTTAAATAAAGTTTGAGAGCCTGGATAGTGTAACAGCCAAAATGATTTAATGCATGACTGTGAAAATGGCAAGGAAACTCTGGACCTGTTGGAATTTATTATATAACCAATTTATAACCATACAATCACCCTGTTCTCACTTCTGTATGTGTAACAAGCACAAAACGTGCTATTGCTATCTTTCCTGTATTCAAAACAGTGGTCGAAGAAGTACATGTGTGGGACTCACAATGATTTCCCTCACTCACTGAAATAGCATCTTAGGCACCTTTATAATCTTATTATGACCCACAATCCCACTTTTGATTTCTGTTTTATTCTCAGTTAGCTCAGAATAAGTGGATTGGAACATTTTTATTGTTTAATTTTCACGCATTGTGGGTACTTGTTCTTGCAGGAGCAAAGACAGGGAGCGCCACATGTAATGTACTCACATTAATAAAGCACATTTCTAGTCTTACTGACCACTCAAAGAGGTTCTAAGTCCACTTTAGTTCTACATTCATACACCACTTATCTGTACACTTTCAAGCACTTTAACATCCACAGCAAATTTAGAATCACCAATTAACCTAACATGAATGTCTTTTAGCCAGAGCACCTAGAGAAAATAAAGAGGACTGAGGACCAACTGCTTGTTCTGAGTGTTTACATCTCTATAAACCTATGACCTCTGTTCTGTATGTGAACCGCATATAGTTATACTAGATAAGATAAGAGAGATAAGATAAAACATTATTAATCCCTCGGGTGGGTTCCTCTGGGAAATTTGGTTTCCAAAAGCACAGCACCGACAGAAGTTACAGTTACAGAATATTATATATATATTTAAACACACACACACATATATATAAATAAGATATACGAAGGGGATAAATAGGAATAAAAATACAAGTGAATTGCACATTTCAAGTATTGAGGTCTATTGCACCGTTGACTATTAACAAAAGTATTGCACAAAAGGTATTGCACAGTGAAGTGAAGTACTACTATGCTCCTACACTGTTTGGAGATTTTCCCATGATCCTTCAAAGACCAGCAGGTGTCAGCCTCTGCTTGAACCTACACAAATGTGGTGGGAACACATATGTTTCGTATTATAATTTCAAGATCCCTCTTGAACTCTCTCCCTTAAAATATACACACATATATGACATGTACAATTTCAACCTGTCCCCAAAACCACCATTTTCATTGATTTGACCCAGAATAGCATCAAAGTACAAAACTTTTTTTTAATCACCTGCCCATTCAACTAAAATATTCCCATGTATTTGTATATATATTGTATATATTGCTATAGCGAACAGCCAAACCAAGAACAACACAAACAACAAATACATGATGTTGCTTCGTACTAATCCTTTAGAATTTTCAGTTCAGGCATTTCATGAATCTCAAGTTTGGCGTTTACATGTGAGTATAGTGAAAAATCTTTATTTGATGGTGCTTAATTCCTGTATGTTTTCTGTCACAGAGATCCGTAAGCAGAAGCTAATGGAATATCTGGCAGCAAAAGGAAAGCTGAAGCTACCTGAAGCAAGGTAAGAATAAAACTGCATGTGGAAAAAAATGTTTTATGAAATGTTGCTGGGTGTTGAAAGGAGACAGCCCATCACCAGGAATTTATTATCTGGGACTGTGCCAGGTTTAGAACTGAAGAGGCCTCTTGGATGCAGTGTTGATTTTGAGAGCTAATTTGATTACGTTTTAGTCAAGGTGTTTTGAGTAAAACGTCATTTAGTTTTAGCCATAAATTATTTAAGTTTTAGTTGTCTAAATATAAGATTAAAGTAGACTAAGTCTAAAGTTGAATCTGGTGAATAAAATATAAAGCATAAAAAGTTTCTCGTGTTTTTACTGGTGAGAGTTGCACACACGGTTTAAAACGAGTCTTATTGTCCTTGACATAAAATGCAAAACGTGTCTGTAAGTATGCTCTCTCTTACTTGCAGGCGTTGGCTTTTTTTTTCCGATGAGAAACATGAGCATGGGCACTCCAACCTGTTTGTTGAGGCAGATGAAATTGTACATGTCTAACATTGTTTGACTGATTGGATCACTTCCAAACTCATTCCACTTTTCATTTTGTTATTAAATATTATCAAGTGTCAGTACATTTCATTATAGTTTTTGTCCTCGTGCATGAGTTTTTATTTAGTTATCATTGTTTTCTCTTGCATTAGAATCAAAATCTCAAAAAAAAAGCCCAGATAACCTCTTTTCAAACACCCAAGAAAATGTGAGAATGAAACACTCCCCTATGTGTATATATGGTAATCCATATAACAAATCAGACTGATTTTTTTCTGGGATTTAAATCCCCCACAAAGTCTCAAATCTTTCATATTTTTAAAGTATAAAAATAAATAAAACATCTAAGCAGTGAACATTGCATCTATCTATGTAGATATATCATAAACCTATTGACCTATATTTGCATATACTTATTTACAAATCCACATTCCATTTAATAAAACAAAAAGAGGTCCATTGGGTTCATGGATTTTATGTGCACTGACCATGAGTCAATAAAACCAAATAATTGTAATTATTTTTTGTGTTGTATGAACAGATGAATGATAAACATAGGGAGAAAATAAATTCTTACCACAGACTTTAACAAAAATAAAATCAGTTAATGATCAACTCTAAAAGGATATCTGGTCATCATTTGGAAATTGTTGAAGCTCATTTTCTGTTTTGATAAATTAAGTAACTGATGTTTCACTCTTTAGGTCAAACCTAATTGGAAACTCTGTGAGTAAGAAGCCTGTGACATCTACACAAAAGGTACAGCTTGAATGCACGAACTGTTACTCACAAATCTGACAACAAAATCTTTAAATAATTCAGTGTCAGCGAAGGAATCTGAAACAGTTTGTTGGCTGGACAGAGATGCTGTTTGGAATCAGGCTAGTGTTGATTCCCTTTTTGTTAATTCGTAGTTTTTCTTTCACAGGTTGTTGCAGGAAAAGAAAACAAAGCTCCAGTTGACGGATTCAAGCGTAATATCACAAAAGGTCAAAGCGTGACAGCTCAGGCCAGTCGAGGCCTTGAAAAGAAAGCATTTGGTGTCAGTAACAAAGGAAATGTAAACGGCAATATACTGACGGCACAGCAGAACAACAGTCGTCCAGCACAGCCAAAACATAATCGAAACCCTTCGCTCACCAGAACATACAATGTTGTGTCCTTCAAACCTCACCTGAATGGAGCCGGCCATGTCAACAAGCAGGCAAATGCAGGAATTCAAACTTCAGGCAAAGCCCCTTTAAACACAGCTCATACAGTCAGAGTCAAATCAAAAAGCAAATTCAGCTTTGGCCCAAGTTCTGCCATATCAGGTCCAACGATGACGGTCAGTACCAGGATTAGTCTTGGCCCCCTTGTCAAAACAAAAACAGGACTTACTCCTGCAGTGATCCAGTCAAGAGCCACAAAGCCAA
>NW_024582611.1:2516-4151 GCF_018398535.1 Haplochromis burtoni | reverse complement strand
CTGCCAGTTACTTGAGAACACGTTTCACACCTGCAGGGTTGCCGAGACCAGGTGAAGGAGGTTCTCTCCCGCCTGCCTGCTGTTTCCCAGAAATTTGCGAAATATTGGATCTGTCAAGTCCGCCTCATGGAGCAAGAAGGAAACTTCGATGTCCTACCCATGTTCGAAGAGGCTGTTCGTATTGTGTTGGAGGTAAGGCAACAGTGATATTCAGACTCTCAAGGTCTTTTATGTATTAAAAAAGCATCTTCCTCTTCCATCTGTAGTCTTGTGCACACCTACATAAACAAAACAGGGCTCACTCAGAGAAAACGAAATTTTATAATATAACAGAGGCCAAAAATAGCATAGCAAATCTTAACTTAAATGACTCTGTTGTTGATGCATCAGTGTGGGGTTTTCAGCATTTTTGGGGGGTGGGTGGGGAGGGGGGTTATGTCATGCATCCTGTTTGTCTTTAGTGCAGTATTCCAGATAACTCAGAGGCCAGAATTAAGTGAGTTCCAGTATCACTGTTCGGGAAAAAAAACAAACAGGTTTTTGTTCGGCTTCTTAGCTAGGTAGAGCAGTTCAAAACCAACACTGCTGCAGCATGTTCATGGATAGAGGCTGATCAGTGGTCTGCGTAGCTTATTTAGCGAGTCACAAATACACATTCCAACTAGTAGCTTGGAAATTCTGACTGCATTTGGAAAACTGTCTTTCTCTTTAATCAAGTTTTCCTTTTATAGAAACGTTTGTATATGTTAGTCACTTTTCATTTTTAATTGGTCTAGCATGAAATTGTGCCATATAAACAAATTTGAACTTGATACGCGTATAGTTAACTTTAGCTCAGAGCAGGATGTGAAGAGTTTGTCAACTCTGGGGAAAGCTTTCCAGTAATGTATAATAATCCTGTTTTCCTGTAATTGTATTTTGTTGTAGCCAGTGGATGAGCTGCGGATCGTGGTGTTTGACATTCTGAAGAAAAAGGACGAGATCCAAGGTAACTCACCTTCATGACCTTGGTGGGGGCAGCGGCAGCGTTAAGATTTTCAATAGATAACTTTAGTTCTTAGATAAGGGGTGTCAAACTCATTTAATTCATGGGGAACATACAGCCTAATATGAAATTAAAACCGTTGCATAATAATATACGTTTCCTTCCTTTTAACCAAAAATACGACCATGAATGTTATTTAAAACATGCACATTTAATAAGATGCACATTTTTAGAGTATATGATTACCAGTCTGAGGTACTGGTATGGTATCCAAAGCCTGGGTATTGTCTTTGTCATTGGAAGTGTAAATGTGCAGCTACTAAATGCACACATTTTCTACATCAAATCAAGTCCTGTTAATTCTTGCAGGATATTTTCCCCAATTAAATTTAGTAAAACCCACATTTTCATGTTGTTTTCAGCTAAAGAACAGGACAAAGAGGTCGAACATATTCCAACACCTGAAAACACTCCAGATTGTGGCAGCAATCCACTGATGACCCCCAAACCTGTCAGAGCGCTCATTTATGGGGAGAGAGGAGAGTCGTCTGTGGTCAAGTACAAGATCACAGCAACCCCTGGGTGTGTTCGAGTCATCGTGTCACTTTCTCCATGTTACTGTTCTCTGATGTATTTGTTTGGTCGCTCAA
>NW_024582611.1:0-1459 GCF_018398535.1 Haplochromis burtoni | reverse complement strand
CTGTAATGTTAGAACCTTTTTCACTGATCTGTGTGCTTTATTTGGTTTCACCTTTTTCCTTATTCTGTTTGAAGTATGCTTTTTGTTTTAATCACAAGTCAGAAGCAATAAGAAAGAAAAAATATGCACAATGAGAATCATATCCAAGCAGCTTAACAAAGAAATGATGAGTTATTTACAGTGTTTACAGCAAGATGGGTTTTTTTTTTCTGTGGATTATAATTAATTATGTTTTATCTTCACTTAGTGGCCCTCCAAGTCAACAGAGAGAGTCAGTAAAGGTCAACGGTCAGGAGGTTCGCTTCTTCACCCCGGTTAGGCGGTCAGTGCGAATCGAGAGAGCCTCGCTCCGATACCCCTTTCCCCTTCAGGACCACGACCTGTGCGTTAACTCGTACGATGACCTGCTCTGTGAGGACGAGAAAGAAAGAAGTGAAGAGCAAACGGATTGGGAACCCAGCCCGTCTGAAAGTGGTGCACCAGTGTACGTTTACAGAGAAAACGAGGCGCTCAAAGACAAAGTGGTTGTCCAGCTAGTCTGTGACGACGATGATTAGCTTCAGTGGTTTATCAATATTACACCATTTGTTACTTTTAATGTGGAAGGGAGGGTGAAAAAAAATTTAGTCTGCATGCTTCGATGCTTTCACCCTTCTGTGATTTGAGAATATGAGTTTCCTTGTAAATATATTGGCTGATATTTTGGGGAGATTGTTGTTTTTTTCATAATTTGGTGTTTGACACTTCCTCATGGAAAACCTGTTGTGTTTATTTGGCTGCTCTGCACACTGTTTATTCACATACACGCCCTCCTGTTCATATACGCAGCACACTTCTCACTACCTAAGTACACATTCTCTTGATGCCGTTTCTTTTCAGTTATGACCTCCTCTTGTCTCTCATTCCTTTTAGTTACGCCTGTGATTCAATGACATGACACATTTGACCTTTTCAAACACTCAGTTTTCCTTTTTTTCCCTTTTTGGATATTTTTAATATTTCAAGTATTTGATATACTCCCTTATGGAGAAGATGTTGAGCTTATTGTCCTGACTTTGTTATTTTTTTATTTTCGAAGAATGCAATGTAAATAGTAATGTAAAATAAATATTTTCCCTTTAAAGCCTATAAATCTGTATGTGTATATATTGCATGTATAGTTTTGCAGCACTTCTTGCATAACTTGGGGACTAAAATAAACAGCGATGGATCAAAAACTGCTGTGGCTGTTGGAGCTGGAAGTATAGAACTAAGTTGCTCTGCACAGCAGGTCTGCATCATAAATATGTACAAATATGGTATTAATACGGAATAACAGAAACTGAGAATGTGTTTTGCCACATTTTCTCAATTTAAATGAATAAAAATACAAGTGGAAAGCCTTTACTGAAAGTCTGGGTGACTCATATTCAGGTATTGGGTGTGAGAACAACTTTAAAATTGCTATTTAAGAAACATC
>NW_024582610.1:912928-924329 GCF_018398535.1 Haplochromis burtoni | reverse complement strand
ACTGATGTTGAACTTCCACGGAAGCCCTCAGTGGATATACCTGCGGCGGGCTGGAAGGCGATGTCCGGGTAGAAGTATAGAGCCACAGGTGGAGAGACAGCCAGGCAAAAACGAAGCCACAAAAGATCTGTAGCAGAGTACTGGAGAAGAGCTGTCGCCGGGTGATGAATGATGGATAAAAAAAAATCCCAGGTGAGCACGAGCCACACCAACACCCTGTGGATCCGCATCTTAAGCCACCAATATACTCACACATAGATGGATGGAGTGGACTGTGGAGTGAACTAGCAGAAGGGCTGGTGTCCTGTTAGCCAGTTTTATTCGCATGAAATCTCATGTTTTTCAGGACACAGGTGTAATGGACCTGGTGAATGATATCATGTACCAGCCGGTGACAATCTTCCTGCCGTCAGACGGTGTCATGGCATCTCTGCCGCAGGAACAGAAGGACTTCCTGTTCCACCAACACAATCGACCCCAGCTGATGGAGTACCTGAAATACCACATCCTGCACAGCCAGAAGGTAAAACTTCTTTAGAGGGTACTTTTAGAGAAGCGTTAGACACTTTACAGTATGGCAGCTGGAAGAACAGCTCTGAAAGATTTGATAACTGGGATAAAATGTGAGGGTGCCTCAGGGAGGTTATCGCAGAACAAACATGGTGCTGTGGAGGTAAAAACGCTGAAGCAGGTCAGGTGGTTTCTCAGGTTTAGTTTAAAATGCCTTTAATCTCAGGTTTACGCTGAAGGACTGATCTTCCTGGACTCGGCTCGGAGTTTGCAGGGTTCGCCGCTCTCCTTCTCCTGTGGTGGGACAGACAACATTGTGAGTACTACAGTAAGAGAAATCTACAGAAAAGACAAACAAGACAAACATGGACTCCAAATAACCAACTGTCCTTTGAACAGGGAGAAATCTTCATCAACAACAGGAAGTGTCGGATTGTTCAGAGACACCTCATCTTTAAAGCGGGCATTGCCTACGGGATCGACTGCTTGCTAACTCCTCCCAGCCTCGGAGGACGCTGTGATGAACAAAGAACCTTTGACCTTCCGGTGAATCCTCACTTTACTGTCTGAGATGCATCTGAATGCTACCTGGAACAACCAGACATACTGATTCTGACTGTGTAAACTGTTAATGCTGATGGTGTTGGAGCACGGGTTATGTGTAACTCGTAGGCTTGAGTGTACTCACACAGTGAAAGTAACGGTGAGAGCCTGGCCTAATCTACAGTCTTAGAGGCCTGCTGTGTTCATGTTTTAGTTTCTGGTTATTTTTCCTGTAGCGGTGAACAGTCTGAAAAATGATTTAGAGCACCGAGAGCCTGGCAGTGGAGTGTGACACAACTCCACACTAGTGTGGGTTTAAAAAAGCTAGATGGTCCTAAAATCAGTCAAACATTTCCCACAGCAGCACAAATAAAAAGATTTTTGCAGGTGAGCTGATGGTTCATTTGATCTTTTCTTTTCTTCTTCTGTGGTAGACAAGCTGTGGAGGATGCAGCTTTTCTTCCACTCGCTGTCCTGCGGGAGGCATTCGTAAGGTCTGAGTCCCATCTTTAACAAACTCACTGCCTCTGTCAGGCTGAGCCTCGAAGGAAACGTCTCTGTTTTTTGTGTTCAGGAGGTTCAGAAGTGTGATCTGCCCACCTTTTCCTTTGCTAAGAACACCGGCTGTCGCCCCATCTGCACCTTTAACATGTGGGAGCCAAAGTGTTGTCGTGGTTACTACGGACGAGACTGTCTGGGTGAGATAACAACGTCATCCTCATATTAAAACCATTTCTTCAGGCTTTCTTAAATTTGTGAAACTTTTTTAGGGGAAATTGAACAGTTTTTGTTGTGTGACAGAATATTCAGCTTTTTATATCGTTAATTAAAAGCAAAGAATAAATATCCTGATTGGCTGCGGTTAGAGTTAGGGTTGGTGCTGAGGTTATCACTGATAATGATTTGAGGGTCTGTCCCAGTGAGAGGTAGGGTACACCTGGATAGGTCACCAGTAGGGATGCACCGATACCACTTTTTTGGAAATGAGTACGGGTACTTGCATTTCAGTACTCGCCGATACCGAGTACTTAATAAAAACATGATTTAAATTTACAGGTAACAGCTTTAGTCCTATAATTTAACAAAAAACAAGGGACTGGTTTGGAATTAAGAACATTTATTTAAAATGAAAAGCATGTTGTATGCAACATATTACAGAATAAATAATTATGAAAAAAAAATTAAACAGTGACAGTGCAACTCAAGTATTGTTTTCAGTTTATTGTAAACTCTGCCGCTTTGGACAACACAAGGGGCATTAATAAACATCTTTGCTATTTAGTGCACAATATTTGAATAAACTAACAACATCCACCAACATAGAACTGTGGCAGTCAGTGCAACTGAGGTAGGTATTAACATCAAGTCTAAGATGACTCACTTAATGGAGAGAAAAAGTGAGTGGCAGGGTTTTTTTTAAGAAAAGTAGCTTTTCTGCATTATCAGCAGTCAGACTGTTTCTGTTTTCATCTATAATGTGTGACACTGAGCTAAAAAGCCTTTCACTTTCCACACTGCTACATGGGGCTGAGAGGTATTTACGGGCTATTTTAGCCAAAGTGGGGAACCTGATTTTGTTGACACCCCAGTACTTCAGAGGACTGTCTTCACGAGGGCTTGGGGCCTCTCCGAGGTATGTGTCGAGCTCAATGGCAGCACCTGCTGCCAGCGGCTGTGCTGCCTGGGGCTGCTCCTTAGCGATTTCGTCAAATACAGTGTCCAGACTGCTGCTAGTGCTGGCCTGGGCCTTGAGGAACAGTTTAGCAGGAGGTTCTGCAGCTTCTGCCCGACTCCCCTCTGCCTCAGCTCTGGACATCATCTGCAGCTCCTGCTTCAGGTGCAGCTTGGCCTCTGGAGCAGTGTTGTTGGAGAAGAAGCGATCTTTATACCTGCACAAAATTCATAAATGTATTAATATGTGGAAAAATAGGACTGATTTTAGTTTCCCCTAAACCACTGTGACAAATGCCAGCCATTTGACTTTCTGGTAGTAATAAGGGAAATGTATTTCATATTATATATATTGCATACATTTGTATTTGTGTATTTTAGTTACAAATATATAATATTTCAGATGTAAAATAATCTTACATTTAGTACTGTAGCTATACTCATTGAATACCTATAGCACACAGACTTTACCTTGGGTCAAGTATGGTGGAGATGAAGTACAGTGGGTTGGTCTCGACGTCACTGAAGCGCTTCTTGACAGCTGCCAGTAAGGTTGCTTTCATTGCCTTGACTCTGTGGTCCTCGTCTGTTTCTCTGTTTAGAAGTCTCACTAGCACAGTCACAGCTGGGATGACATCAGAGGCTAGTGCGTCGTAGCTGCTCACTTTTTTAGTTAGTTCCTCAAAGGGGGCGAGGATGGCAAAAGTCTTCTCCATAAGAGCCCATTGATGAGCGGTGAGATAGTCAGGGAGTTCGTGCTCGGACACACACACCCCCAGCACTCGCTTTTGCTCAATGAGGGACTGGAGCACGTAATACGTGCTGTTCCAGCGCGTCTGTACGTCCTGCTGCAGTCTCTTTATTGGCTGGTTGAGCTGTCCCTGAATGTCATCGAGGCGGGAGTAGGCTAAGGCGGAATGTTTAAAATGCCCAACTATTTTCCGTCCCACTGCTATAGCATCAGCTTTGCTCCTCTGTGCTAATAAGCGTGGGTAAACTCTTTCGCTGAGCACAATTTGCCTTTGTTTTCGCGTATTTGTTCACTTTGAAATAGTTCCACACGGCTGACTTGTCTCGCCTCGCCTTCTCCCAGCTCTGAGCTGCAGCCGGGGCCTGGGGGCAGGCACTCGGCGCCTGTGATTAACCCCTTACATGCCGCTCAAACATAGACTTGTCTCAGACCGTGGTATCGGTCCCCGGTATCGGGGGACTTTTAACGAGTACTGGTACTTTAGAAAATGTGGTATCGAGGCCGATACCAGATATCGGTATCAGTGCATCCCTTGTCACCAGTACTTCAGTGAGCATTTCAAAATGCAAATGATCTCAGTGACATCATATAAATGAGCAGGTTACGTCACTGATTGATTCAGCTACTGATGGACTGCCTTCTCTGCTCTCTGTGCAGGGTGTCCTGGGGGGTTCAGATCTCCCTGCAATAACCGTGGGAAATGTGATGACGGTCAGCTTGGTAACGGTACCTGTACCTGCGACACAGGTTTCAGAGGCACGTCCTGTGAGCTGTGCAGTGATGGATTCTATGGACCCACCTGTAAAGGTGAGTAATAGACGGGGTTTTCTCTGCGGCGTCAGATTGTAACACTCTTACTATCCTGACTTGCTTGTTTTTCAGCCTGTAACTGCTCAGAGCATGGGTCATGTGACGACGGGTGGAAAGGTACGGGTTTGTGTTTCTGTGAGGCCGGATGGACCGGAGACCGCTGTGACGTTCAGCAGAGTGAGTTCATTTCCTTCGTTGGCTTAGACTGAATTAGAAAAAAACGATCAGTCCTAAAGACACTCGCCAGCTCTCAGCGCAGTTCAGACCAAACCCGAGAGTAAAAATACTCAGGTATGAAAAGTAGATGTTTGTGCACTTTAATCACACTCATGTTTCTGTGTCTCCTCCAGCTGAGATCTTTCAATGTTCTCCAGCCTGCTCTCCAAAAGCCGTCTGTAAGGCAAACAACACCTGTGAGTGCCAGCCTTTTCATGAGGGTGACGGATTCACTTGCACAGGTAACAGTGGACCAGCATGAGGTGCCATCTCTCTTTTAACCTCTTTCAATCTCATTTAACCCGAACTCTTTCATGGCATGCATTTTTAATTTCTCTGTGCTATATTTATAGTGTTCAATAGAACACTATAAAGTCACAGTTGAGTAATGATGTGCAAAACTCTTTATTTGATGCCTGAATATAGCAGAATTTTTCCGAGTACAAAAAGAAAATGAGAAACAACAATTGTGCTCCTTTGAGCAATATGGGTCATTTAAAAGCCATTTGAAAGAGCAAAATTTAGTTTTGTGATCTAGACAACCCAAAATGTGATGTCCCCATATGTGGATGCCAGGTCCTTGGAGGTTAAATGACGGTAGCTGAGTGTGTACATCTTTCCCTGCAGTGGTGGACATCTGTCAGATCTGGAATGGAGGCTGTGCTAAGGGGGCCAAGTGCTCACAGAATGGAGGTAAGGTGAGCTGCACCTGTCCCAAAGATCACACTGGAGACGGGTTCACCTGTCAGCCCATCGACCCATGTGCATTAGGAGACAATGGAGGCTGCCATGAACACGCTGTATGCACCATGACGGCTCCGGTAAGGACGACATGGGACTTGTTTTCTAAGGTTACACCATCAGGTCCTACTTACCTGTAAACTGTGTGTGTGTGTGTGTGTGTGTGTGTGTGTGTGTGTGTGTGTGTGTGTGCACAGGGGAGGAGGAAGTGCATGTGTAAGAACAATTACATCGGAGATGGAGTGACCTGTGAGGTCAGACAGCTGCCTATCAGCCGCTGTCTGCAAAACAACGGCCAGTGTCATCGCGACGCCAAATGCACCGACCTCCACTTTGAAGGTACACGTGAACGTCATTCAAGTAGAAGCTCATTGGATGATGAAGTATTGAGCAGGAGTGTTTCTTGCAGGGTGAATGCATATTGTTATTGTGAGCAAGGTCATGACGTTTGCTTACAGCAGCCGATTTAACCCTTGGAGCTCGAACCCTGACTTTTTTTGAAGTGGAGCAGAAAGTTTGTGTCTGTTGTGATGTGTTTACAAAGATTAATATTTTCCTGCAGATCGTCAAATCTTTCAATTCAAATTTCTCTGAGCCTCATTTGTGTCAGCAGCAGCTACACACCAGGAGTGTTGCTGCACAGAGTAGCGGGTATTTACTAAAACATACATGGAGTGTTTAAGAAATTGACTGTTGTTTCAAATGAATCATGAATAACTCTCAGAATATCTCTAATTATACTTGAATCATAACTTTTTGTACCTTCATGGAAAAAGAAGACATGTATGAATTCATTAATCTGTGTTCCTTTTTCTTCCCTGTAGGTGGAGCTGAGTGTTCCCTTCACTGATAACCTTGACATGCTGAACTTCTCCCTCACTATTTTTCGTACATTCTGATATTTATGTGTTGTGCAGATTCGATGCTCGGTGTGTTCCACTATCGTTCCAAGAAAGGTCAGTACAAACTGAACTACACGGCAGCTGAGCAGGCCTGCGCTGCAGAGGGAGGCC
Organism: Haplochromis burtoni; assembly: GCF_018398535.1. Lineage (NCBI taxonomy): Eukaryota > Metazoa > Chordata > Actinopteri > Cichliformes > Cichlidae > Haplochromis > Haplochromis burtoni. The sequence continues at coordinate 918,074 of NW_024582610.1, read as the reverse complement.
GCCTGGCCACGTACACTCAACTGGCCTACGCTCAGCAGGTCAGTGAACACATCACAGTAGCTCCCGGACAATTGACGTCAGCCCCTGGCACTCCTGCTGAAACATGTCGGCTGTGTGTGGCTCTGCAGGGCGGGCTGAACATGTGTGCTGCTGGCTGGTTGGACCAGGCCCGGGTGGCGTACCCCACCACCTACTCCAACCCAAAGTGTGGCTTCGGACACGTGGGCATCGTGGACTACGGCACCCGCAAAAACCTGAGCGAGACCTGGGACACCTTCTGTTACAGGATGCAAGGTGAGGGAGGAAGATGATGACACGTCTGGCTTCATGTGAACACGAGTGAAACTAAATCTGTTTGTCAGATTTCTATAATGCAGACAGTGTGATATGAGCAGGTGAGGTGCACTTTATTTAAACTTTGTAAATACTTAGTAAAATTTGGCTGTGAGGGAAAAGGCACATTTGTTCCTTCACAGTAGCTGGAAGTCTGCACAGACTAGGTTTGTTAGTTGAAGCGTGCTCAGTGCCATGGTTACGTGCAGATGATCGGCCCGTATATCTTTGTTTCAGAGGTGAAGTGCGAGTGCAAACGAGGTTACACTGGGGACGGTTTCAGCTGTACTGGAAATCTGCTGCAGGTCCTGAGATCCACGCCGAGCTTCTCAAACTTCCTCACCGTGAGTGACGTCAGATCGCTCAGATGCCACTGATCATTGCCTGCACGTGTACAATCCTATCCCTCCTTCTGCAGCAAATCCTGAACTGCTCCCAGGCTTCCGAGTCGGGGAAGCAGCTCGTGCAGCGTCTCAGTAACCTGACTGTCCAGTCCACTCTCTTCGTACCTGACAACAGCGGCCTGCCCAGCAACCAGGTGAGCCATTCACCAGGGCCCTTTAATTTTGTCACACATACAGTTACATCGGTGTGCTCACCTGTGCATTCCTCCAGACTCTGTCTCTGCGTGACATCGAGTTCCACCTGTCGGAGGGTCAGGCTTTCCCTCTGAGCCAGCTGAAGAACGGCAGCCGGATCAGAACTCGAGTCGGCAGTCTGACCGTCCTCGGAGTCGCCGACCAGCTTGACCCGTCGGCTCTGGTCAGAAACAAGCTCATGCAATTGTCATGCACCGCTACACTAACATGCCTCTCTCCTCCTGCTCACTGCGTCAATCTGAATCAGAGGAGACCAAAAGTCTTCTGCAGCACAGTGATCTGACCTAAACGTGCTCAGAGTGTCCCCCTCATGTTTATGGGCTACCTTTGCTAAAGCACCGCCTTTCCAACTCATTTAGGTGTCTGAGAGAGCAAACAGAACTGTCCTGTCTCTGTGCGTATGTGTCTGAGTGTGTGTGTGTCTCTGAGTGTGTGTTGTTTCTGTTGTTTGTATGAAGTTCTAATCTGGTTTCGTTCTCTCAGTCGTTTCGTTACATCAACGACCACTTCGTCAGCGACTCTGACATTATGGCTGCCAACGGGATCATCCACGTCATTCAGGGACCCCTAAAGGCCCCGGCCCCTCACCCACAGGTGAGTCCGACCTGCCTCCATAATCAGAATGCACACTCCTTATCTGACCCCCTGAATTCTCTGATTGGCTCTGCAGATGCATGTGGCGCACAAAGCTGGGATGGGCATCGGCGTGGTGCTGCTGATCGCGTTGGTGGGCGGAGCCATCTTTGTGGGATACCGCTTCTACCGTAACAACACCAAACCCTTCCAGTTCCACTACTTCAAGGTCAGACTGGAACTTTGCACTGAGGCTAAGGTTCCAGGGGGAGTGCTGTCAGTGTGACGCACCTCATCATGACATTTTTATTTGACGCAGCTTCACTATCGATCTTCACTATCGATCTTCACTCGTGTAACTCGAGTTACTCCTGTGGTTGCTCTGACAGGAGGATGACGGGGAGGAAGAAGCTCCGCCCACAAACAGCAGCCGCAACATCTGTAACCCGGTGTATGAAGCGGCGCCAGCGGCTGGCGAGTCCAGTGCGTCGGCGGTCACGGTGAGTCATCGGCGGACGTTTGTGCAGCGCAGAATGAAAGCCGTGACCAACGACCAGACTGCAGTCTGCTCTCGGTTTACAGCACGCTCTGTTTCATTCAAACCTTTCAGGCTCTCACTCTGACGACTGAGAGGAGGATTTTATTCGCTTTAATGAGCAGTCAGGTGATTACACTGTGTTTGCAGGTGGACGACAAACACGAGGTGGAGAACGCAGGAAGTTACGACCTGCTGCAGATCAGCTGAGAGGGAAGTGGAACCTTGGCTGATGTCTTTACCCCTCGGTGGACTGGGACCTCTGTGGCCAGCTGGGTCTCCGACACTGCCGGTACAGACGAGTCCCGTTTCAGGCTTCTCTCTGTGAACTGAAGGACTGCTTCGCCCAAAACTTAAAGTTCGCCTAGCAGAGTTGGAAACAACACAACAATGCTTTTCATTTTCTCTGCAGTCTCTCATTTATGAAATGATTCCTGTATAAAAAATATTTTACAGCAGATATGTTTAAATTAACAGATATAAATGAAAAACTGCAAATAAAGCTGAGCTGAATGGGAATGCTGTCGTTTCATGGCCTCCATCTGCCTGTCAGAGAGTCGTCCTCATGACTAAATACACTGAATCTGGATACTTTGATGTAGTGATGTCACTACACGCACAAACACACACAAGTGCAATAGGCAGAAATGTAAAATATGAGAATCTGTGATGAGTGGATTAATTTCCTTGAGTTTTTCTGTGATTGTCCCAGAAACACTAGGCTGGGTTTGCTGTTCAGGTAAAACAACCAGGTGTGAACCGGCTTCACTGACACAGCCAGGAAGGAACTCATAGTGGGACTGAACAGAACACTGGTCACTGACGGACCATTGCCCCCTGCAGGCCACAGCTCGTTACACACTTAATGTGAAATGTAATGTTTTACCCGGTCGGTCATACGCACAGCGGGCAGACTAGGAGCAGCTGGTTATAATCCAGTTTCCCTGCATGTGCACGTGAAAGGGGCGGTGTTGGCACCATCTGACTAATCTACAAGGGGCATTTCATAAGTCACATGACTATGGCACCTACACCAGAAACATACCAGTTTAAGTGAGCTGGACACCGTGGGGCCCATGTGGGTGTGACCACAGTGTCTGCTTGGTGGTTTCTGTTAATTTTTCTGCACCAAACTTCTTTTACCACAAAGAAATGTACTTTTTACTTCACTCCTACATTTGCTTGACAGGTGTATCTGCTGCCACCTGCTCTTCAGCACAAACTGATATTTTCACTCACCCACTCAGATGGGTACGTGTCAGATAATAACACATACCCATCACAGTCTGCTTCTCAGTCACAAATCTGAGAACCACACGATACAATATTAAACACATTCAGAAGGCTGTGCTTTCAAAACATACAAACGTGAGTGCTACAAAACTAATCTGTGTGAATAAAAAAATGACCTCAATAAACAGAGAGCTGATCATAGTGTACTTATGTAGTGAAAAACAATTACATTTATATAAAAGTGATCTATGGTCAGTTTCATGCGACATACTGTGAGATTTACATGAAAAGTAAATACAGGAACTTCAGTTGTATTTATTACTGATATAATACAGAGGAACCCCAACAATCACATAACCCCCATGAGCATGCACTTTGGCGACAACTCCCATTTAACAGGAAGAAATGTCCAGCAGATCCAGGCTCAGCGAGGGGCGGCCATCTGAGACATAAGAGAAAGAAGACAGGACAAAGACATGCTGTGGAAGAGAGCCAGAGATGAACAATAACTAATGATTAAATGCAGAGAAGTGAGTGAAGAAGAAACACTGCATCATGGGAATCCCCTGGCAGCTTACACCTATTGCACCATAACTAAGGGAGGATTCAGGGTCACCTGATCCAGCCCTAACTGTATGCTTTAGCAAAAACGAAAGTTTGAAGCCTAATCTTAAAAATAGAGATAGTGTCTGTCTCCCAAATCCAAACTGGAAGCTATTTCCACAGAAGAGGGGCCTGAAAGTTGAAGGCTCTGTCTCCAATTCTACTTTTAAATACTCTAAGAACTACAATTAAACCTGCAGACTGAGAGCAAAGTGCTCTAATAGGGTGCTACGGTACTATCAGGTCATTAAGATAAGATGGGGCCTGATTATTCAAGACCTTGTGAGGAGAAGGATTTGAAATTGTGGATTTAACAGGGAGCCAATAAAGAGAAGCCAGTATAGGAGAATCTATCTCTACTCCTGTGTAATCCATAACTGTTAATTTAAATATTATAGGAGGTTTTCAGGAAACATTTAAATGTTCCGTTTTATGCCACATGTCACAACTGGAGTGTGATTAAAGTGGTGGGTGGGCTCTTTCACATTTTGCCTTGTTTTAGTTTAATATTATATTAAGCGTAATGCTGAGGCTGTCATTTTTAGAATCTACATGGATGTTAAAATCACCCACAATAATTATTTTATCTGAGCTGAGCACTAAATCAGATAAAATCTGAGAATCTGTCACAGTAACTGGTTGAGGGTGAAGTTCAATAAGTCCATGACAGCATAATTCTGTACATGATGGCAAACACAGGTAAAAAACAAGAGGACGATGCAACGAAGTCTGAGGCTATAAATCATTGAGGATCATTAGAGAGACAAAGGAAATAAAACTAAATGCAAGACACAAGGAGCCTACCAAAAAAAAACAGTAAGTAATATAATGGAGACTGAAGATGAAGACACAGAAATACAAGGGAGGCACAATAAACAGAAACTAAAGGAATTGAATATGAACAAAACTATAACCACAAAAAGAACTAGATGTTCAATAAGAGAATATAACATGAGAATATAAACATAAAAAAAGGAAATACAGTTGTGATATTTTTGCTGGTTTCTAGCTTGCTTTTAGTTGGTCTGGGAGCAGACACAGGCTCTAAGGGGCAACTCTAGATAGTCACGTTTGGGAGGTTTTAATAAATTTGGCCAAATTTCTAGAAATATTGATTTCAGTGACACAACATAATCATTACTGCTGACGTGAACTATATTTTTTACTGAATTTATTGTAAGCGCCAGACGTCTGCTTTATATTTTTATTTACGATTGAGTTCATGTTTGTTTTATAATTCATAGATTCATTACATAAGTCATCTTTTCAG
>NW_024582610.1:902432-912903 GCF_018398535.1 Haplochromis burtoni | reverse complement strand
TTTCTTACCTGAGCACATAAAGAGGCGGTGGACTGACTGGTTAACCAGCCTACCTGCTTTGGAACACTTCTCAGTTGCAAGATGTTTCAAGCCCAAAGATTTTGGAAATGATGTATTTGCACAACTACATCACTTTGCAGACGCAAGTGAGGATGCATATGGCTCAGTCAGCTACCTACTCATGCGTAACACGAGCAATGAGACACAATGTGCATTTATGATGGGCAAGTCCAGAGTGGCGCCTCTCAGGCCTCCTACCATACCCCGTCTGGAATTGACTGCTGCTACAGTAGCCATTAGGATGGATAGTGTCCTGAGAAGAGAGCTACAACTGAACCTTGCAGAATCAGTTTTTTGGACAGACAGTACGGTGGTGCTCCAGTATCTCCGGAATGAGACCACGCGTTTTCGTACATTTGTGGCAAACAGAGTTGCAGCTATTCTGAAAGGCTCTGATGTGGAACAGTGGAAACACATCAGCACAGACAAGAATCCTGCTGACTGCGCCTCAAGAGGGCAAAGAGTAGATGAATTTATGAAGAACAGAACGTGGGTGTCTGGGCCAGATTTTCTTCGCAGTCCGGTAGAGTTTTGGCCTAACACTCCACTGAATTGTTCGGAAATCACTTCTGGTGATCCTGAGATCAAGAGAGCCACAGTTAACAAGATAGAGGTGGAAGAAAATGTTGCTCCATTCAAGAGACTCATAAATTACTTCTCATCATGGACAAAGTTGAAAAGAGCGGTGGCGTGGTTCCTGAAACTTAAAGCCTTACTTTGGAGTCTCTGTCAAAAACGTAAAGAGCTATGCGTAACCAGTGTGGAGAATAGCCTTGACAATGATCGACAGCTGAGACAAAGTCAGATTGACAGTTTCAGGACAAGCTTTAAGCCTACACAAATTTCAGTGGAAGACCTGAATCAAGCAGAGCTCGATATAATCAGATTTTGCCAAAAGGAGAAATTCTCGGAAGAGGTTTCGGCTCTTCACAAGGGACAAAGTGTGAAGCGCAATAGCCACTTATACAAACTGAACCCTGTACTACAGGAAGATCTGTTGAGAGTTGGTGGAAGATTGAGCTGGGCAGCTATGCCGGAAATCGCTAAGCAGCCTATTATCCTGTCTAGAGACTTTCACATTTCTGACTTAGTCCTCCAACAGATACATGAAGAAACTGGGCATGGAGGGCGCAATCACATGCTCTCTGAATTGCGACAGAAGTTTTGGATCCCAAGTGCCAACACAGCCATTAGAAAGATCATCGCAAAGTGTGTGACATGTCGTCGCTTGCATGGGAGAGTTGGGAAACAACTGATGGCTGATCTTCCACAAGAGCGAGTGTTGCCAGATGATCCACCCTTCACCCGGGTTGGTGTAGACTACTTCGGCCCATTCGAAGTAAGACGTGGAAGAACCATCTTAAAAAGATACGGTGTTATATTCACTTGTTTAGCGGTTCGTGCAGTACACATAGAGCTGGCCTCATCATTAGACACAGATTCATGCATAAATGCAATCCGGCGCTTCATAGCACGGAGAGGACAAGTGAAGGAGATTCGCTCAGATAATGGGACGAATTTTGTTGCTGCCAATCGTGAGCTGAAAGAAGCAATCACTGACTGGAACACTTCACCGTTTCAGCATCTATTTCAACAGCATGGAATTAAGTGGACATTTAACCCTCCCACTGCTTCACATCATGGCGGAGCATGGGAGAGGTTGATAAGATCAATACGAAAAGTGTTGAATTCTACTGTGAGAGAACAAGTTCTGGAAGAAGAATGCCTTCATACAGTCTTATGTGAGGCAGAGTCGATCATCAACAGCCGACCAATCACCAGGGCATCAAGCGACCCAAATGATTTGGAGGCTCTGACACCTAATCATCTTTTGTTGTTGAAAACAAAACCTTCATTGCCTCCAGGATTGTTTGACCAGAATGACCTCTACTCACGACGTAGATGGAAACAGGTGCAATATATGTCCAATCTATTTTGGAAGAGATGGACTAAAGAATACCTACCTCAACTTCAGGAACGTCAGCGGTGGGCCACAGCATCAAGAAACTTTGCAGAAGGAGATGTCGTTCTTCTTGTGGACGACTGTGCACCACGAAACTCATGGATTATGGGAAAGATCATCAAAACAGTTCCAGACAAGAAGGGTCTCGTTCGCCGAGTACGGATAAAGACAAAGACTAATGTTTTGGACAGACCCATCACCAAGATTTGTCTGCTTGTGGAATCTGAATGGGCTAGTGGTAAAGACTAAGCCCCTACGATGAGCCATGTGCTAGCAACCTCTGGCTCTTTCCTTCTTTCTCTCTTTCCTTCTTTTCTTTCTTATTCTTTTTCATCTGTTCTTTTGGAAATGGACAGAATCCAGCCCTAATATACTTTGCAAAGTTGATTGGCAAAGTATTGGACAATTCATTTGTCCATAAATAATATTTTGTCATGTGTTTAAACATTGGATATGTCTAAACGTGGTTCATATTAAGTTTGTAAAGTTAAAAAATGTGGTAATTGTTCTAAGGCAATACATTATTAGAACAATTAGGGGCCGGTAATGTAAGCGCCAGACGTCTGCTTTATATTTTTATTTACGATTGAGTTCATGTTTGTTTTATAATTCATAGATTCATTACATAAGTCATCTTTTCAGGATTAATAAATGTGAAAATATATGTGTTTACATAAAGTAATTTTAAATCACTGTTTTGGGATTGGAACCTAAAAGGGGGTACCTCTCACTTTAAGTATGTAAGTGCAATAGTAGCATAAAACCCTGGGTGAGAGGGAAGGGGAGGAGCATGGACAGAGAGGTTAGGAGTCTCACGGTTTTCTGACCGTGTGCACAGGTAGTTCTGGATAACTGCTATTTTTTGGAACTTTCATGTTTTTTAAGGAAGGAGTTCATTGTTACATCTTCAGTTTGTAATAAATAAACAGTCTTCAAATCATAATGCAACTGGAAGCATTTCTTTTGGAAACCAGGAACACGCGTCAGCCATAGACTCTTCTTTTTTGAACTTGGTTTATTGGAAATTACCCTACATTTATGTTTACCCTTAGTCAGCAGTTTGAAATTTCTCAAAGCTCCCTGCTGGGGCCCCTGGACTCTGGTTGCTGGTGTCTCTAGCGTCACATGTTTCAGACTCAACTGAATCAACTTCAGCTTTGGTTTTCATTACATATATTTTATTAATAACTAAACTTCATTTCCATCCATTTAATATAATAGCTAGTCTGTGAGCTAACAGGAAAGGGAAATGGATTTGAAAATGAGTGGAACTGCCATGTTAAATAAATCTTTATTTCTCTTTTTAAATTGAATTAAAAAAAATCTGTTTGCTAATTTGGGATTTAAAAATTGTTTTTTGAAATGAGATTTTTATTGAGAGTTTAAAAATATTTTGTGAAATCCAACATGGATTTGAAGTATTTATTAATGGATTAATCATTCATTTTAAGTGTTTTAATTTTAAACTAACTTGTTAAATAATAAATTACTGTATTAAATAAATACAATTAAAAATTAATTTATAAATGCATATTTTATTGCATCCCTCTGGACTGGAATAGCTGTTGTCTTTACATTAGAAAGCCCCTTGTTGTGATTTGTTGCTCTATAAATAAAGCTAAGTTGGCTTTACAGTCACATAAACAGCATACTCTGCTTCTATGATCAAGTGTAAATTCTATGATTATCAGTGTGTTGCAGCTTCACCCTGTGGAGTGATGGAGAACTGCAGGTAATCTTCACTTTAAATCCTCAGAGGTGGATGTAAATGGGCAAATGGGCTGTATTTATATAGCGCTTTACATATCCAGTCATCCACCCATTCACACACACATTCACACACTGGTGATGGCAAGCTACATTGTAGCCACAGCCACCCTGGGGCGCACTGACAGAGGATGTGTTATTTTTACGTTTAGATGTAACTGATTAATTTGACCATTATAACCTGTCAGGAGTTGGTCTGTTGATTCATGTTGTTGGTTACACACATATAAAAGAAGCTCTGAAAAAAGCTTGAATTACACAGTTAAAAAAAAAAAGCAAAAAAAAAAGCAAATATGATATCATAAAGTTATAGCTTCAGATGAAGTGAAGACTTAAAGTTGCCCGTCTCAAAGTCAGAGTTTGTTCTACCTCCGTTTCTTCCCCTTTTCATCTCCACTTTACCTCAGTAGTTATTTTGCCTGTCAATGCAAGTGTTGGTCAATGAGGTGATTTTACTCGCATCAGAAGAGTTTGAGGAGGCGGCTGGCACAAAGAGGTCTGGGAGTCTGCTTGGACTATGGAAGGACCCGGAGAAGCAGCAGAAAATAATGGATTTATAGACATGCATTTACTATAATTACCCTAAAACACTTAATAAGGACTTATTGGTGAGTTTGAGCCAAGTCTTTTCTACAAAGTTGCAGCTTTTGTTTTGGGTGTTATTTAAGGCATTTCCTGCTGTGCCTGTGGTTGGCATGAAAAGAGGATGATGCAGCATCTGTAACCTGGTTTATGAAGCTGCTCCAGAGTCCAACGCATCAGCATTAAAAAAAAAAAATCAAATCCAGATTCAGACTCAAAGACGCGACTGTATTTAAGAAAAACAAAGACGTGTCAAAGAAAACGTTTCTGATCCTTTTTATAGCAAGGATCAATGATCTGCTTCCACAGACCAAAACTGACAGATTTAAGAGATTTATAATAAAAACAAAAATCTAATTTAAAACTTGGAACCATGGCTGACCAACCAACCAGATGTAAAACTGGAACATCTGGACTGAATGTGTGATGAAGAGTAAAAGTCAGCTTGATTAAAGAGTTTATTTTCAGTCAGAATTTGAAAATCATCTTTCTGATCCACGACTGATAATCTGACACTCTGGTGAAGATGGCTGGCTTCTCTGAGTCGCAGTGCCAGCTGCCCCATGTGGCAACACCAAACAGGAAGTAGGTGCCATATTTCTGACAGAAGAGTGGTGCTCCAGCATCTCCCTGCAGAGACAAAGAGTGAGTTTCTCCTGATGGTTATCATCACACACACACACACACACACACACACACACACACACACACACACACACACACACACACACACACACACACACACACACACACACTAGATGAGGGCTGAAGGTCTTCCACGTCAGCCATGTTGGATCCATAAATATTTGGACAATGTTTTTGTTAATCAACACTGAAGTGAAGACTTTTAGCTCTAAATCAAGAGGTTTAACAAAATATTACAGTAACTGTTTATGAAGTACAGACATTTTTATACTCAGCAGGCCTAACCTTCACGGCCAAGACACAAAATATGAATGATGAACATTTATTGATAATGAAGCAGCAAACTAGACCCTCAGTTGGGCATTAAATACCAAACTGAAGGCAGAGAGCCAGAAAGCATCTGAAAGTGCTGAAGTAAAGACCTGCACAGCATCACGTGGAGGAAACACAGCAAGTAGTCAACGGGGATTTTTATAAATTTGAGAAATTGTTCTTATATTTACAGGGACGAGGCATGATGTCGTCCCAGTGATGTGGAAGACATCATGCCTCGTCCCTGTACCAAAGACGCCACGTCCCAGTGGCCCCCAGGATTACAGGCCCGTGGCACTGACCTCCCACATCATGAAGACCCTGGAAAGGCTCATCCTGGACCAGCTGCGACCCATTGTAAGACCACATCTGGATCCCCTTCAGTTCGCTTATCAGCCTCGTCTCGGAACTGAGGACGCCATCATCTACCTGCTCAATCGTGTCTACACCCATCTGGACCAGCCGGCGAGCACTGTGAGGGTCATGTTTTTTGACTTTTCCAGTGCTTTCAACACCATCAGGCCGACCCTCCTGGGTGATAAGTTAGCAGCGATGCAGGTGGATGCTTCTCTGGTGTCCTGGATTGTTGATTACCTGACAGGAAGACCACAATATGTACGTCTCCCACAGTGTGTGTCTGACAAGGTGATCAGCAACACAGGGGCACCACAGGGGACTGTCCTCTCCCCCTTCCTCTTCACCCTCTACACCACAGACTTCAGCCACTGCACAGAGACCTGCCATCTTCAGAAGTTTTCTGATGACTCTGCGGTGGTTGGATGCATCAGCAGGGATGATGAGACAGAGTACCGGGCTGTGGTCGACTCCTTTGTCACGTGGTGTGAGCAGAATCATCTGCAGCTCAACGTGGCAAAGACCAAGGAACTGATCGTGGACTTCAGGAAGACCAGGAAACACTTGACCCCTGTTTCAATCCAGGGGGTCAGTGTTGACATTGTGGAGGACTATAAATACCTTGGAGTACACATTGACAATAAACTGGACTGGGCTAAAAACACCACAGCACTTTACAGGAAGGGCCAGAGTCGTCTCTATTTTTTGAGGCGACTGAGGTCCTTCAACATCTGCCAGAAAATGCTGAGGATTTTCTATGAGTCTGTTGTGGCCAGTGCGATCCTCTATGCTGTTGCATGCTGGGGGAGCAGGCTGAGGGTCGCAGATGCCAACAGACTTAATAAACTAATCCGTAAGGCCAGTAATGTTGTGGGGATGGAGCTTGACACCCTCAAGGTGGTGTCGGAGAGGCAGATGCTGTCCAAGATAAAGACTATGTTGGATAACACCTCCCACCCACTCCATGACATGCTGGTCAGTCACAGGAGCACGTTCAGTGAGAGACTGAGATTACCAAAAAGCACCACTGAACGACACAGGAAGTCTTTCCTGCCTGTGGCCATCTCCCTGTACAACGCATCCACTTAACACACTGTTTGCTGCTACAGCTACACATGTTTCTTTTCCAACTATTTATTTATGAGTGAAGTATGTATGTGTATATATGTATATATTGTACTATTCTTAGTTAGTGTATTGTCTGTCTTGTCTTAATGTTGGTTTAAAATGGAGCACTGTAACAAAAAATAACAAAAAATAATTTCCCCCAGGGATTAATAAAGTATTCTGATTCTGATTCTGATATTTATGCTATTGTTCAAGTACTTATGGACCCAGCTGGAGCTACAGGCTCATGAACCTCAGACTTGGAACATTTCCTTCTGGAAGAAACACTGATTAAGGTAAAACCCAAGCAACTTTTGTAAAGAGTTAAAGAACAGCTTATGATTACAGAGAGGCACCACAGACTGGACATGAGATCGTGGAGTTTAGAGTCGATCACAGTCCCTAACAATGAGGAGTGTCCAGATCATCAAAATAGCTATAGGATTTAAAAAAAAAAAAAATTGTTTATCCTCCCTGATAAATGTTTAAAATGGAAAATCCACAACCTGAAATCACCTAAAGCACCTCAGTGATGTCATTTCTCTTTCTTCACAAAGCTTGTGTTCAGTGATGCATCTTTAAGGGAAGAGGATGTTTCACTGATAAATTACATGGATGGATATCCATCCTGTATTAATAGCTTTACAGGTGGTCAAAACAGCTCCCACCAACACTGAACATTAATGGTATCCACTGCTGTGTGCAGTAGATGAAGTTGTGCCGGACAGCTGTGCTTTGAAAGGAACACCAAACCGATGTCGGGTTTAGTTACCATACAGGATGTGGAGCCTGCAGGATGTGAACAGATGTGCGAGTCAGTGACGAAGCCTCCCCATTTCTGCCTGCAGGAGGTTGCGTTGACGAGTGTGAGCCCAGCGTGATGCAGCCGGTCTGGATCAACACCCTCTACCAAATTAAGTGTAAAGTACGATCAGGATACACAGGTCTGAAGTCCTGTCACATGACAGTCTGATCACACACCAAACTACTGGTTGTTCCTGTTCTGTACACTATGCAGGAGGAATGAGGATGTTACCTTTCGCTTTAGTTGCTCCCCAGCCAGCTGTGATACAAGACCAGGTGTCATCCAGGTCATCATCCTCATCAGGGACACAAACTGGAGACACTTCAGAACCTGTAGACAGAGTCAGGGCACAGTGAAGATTTCTCAGACACAGTGAAGACTTCTCAGAGTCAAATCTCCTGAAGGTTCAGGCTCACCAAGTCTGGCAGCACTGCTCAGGTGAAGCAGTGCCAGGTTAGACTTTGGGGGGAAGCCCGTTTTCTGCGGCGGGTTAAAGACTTTGTCCACCAGGATGGTTTGAACTGGCAGGAACTTGATGTCATGAAGCCCCAAAACTGCCACATCCTCTTTAGCCCTGCAGTAGTAGTAGTAGTAGTCAGTAGGAACATTAGCAGAGCTGACACGTGACAGATTACACTGCAGTACTGGAGCCAGTATTAATGGTAGCAGGACTACCTGACGCCGCAGTGTTTGGCAGTGATAACCCAGTGGGGGTGGATCAGAGTGCCGCTGCAGTAGTGGCGACCATTAAACTGTAGGCTGACCTGCCAGGGCCAGAGGAAGGGGCAGGACTCAGTCACATTCACCACGGACAACACGCCGTCCACGGACAGCGAGATTTCGGCGAGGCCGGGAGTCTGATCACAGCCGGAGCTCTGCTGCTTACCGCACTCCTCTGTTACCCCCACATGCAGGAAGGGACAAAATAGAAACACCTGAACTACATGTTGATACACTGACTGGTGGATCTTCTGTTGCAGTTTAAAGATGGTGTGATAAAAAAAAAAAAATTTAAAAAAAAAAGCTTACCTTCCTCTATGAGGTCATCTTCAGACACTTGAGCCCGATCACCTGGAAATGGAAGAAGTCCTTCAGAACAGACTCCACCTGCTGCAGGTGTAGAAAGGTCGTGGACTCTGAAACTCACCCATGGTGTCAGACATCCACTGAACATGCTGCTGCACTCTGGTGTACACTCCAGGTCTTTTGGCACGACCACAACCCACCCCCCAACTCACCAAACCTGCCAGCTCATACCTGGTGCCTGTGAAGCAGGACAGAGGACCTCCAGAGTCCCCCTGACACACATACAGGAACACAGACACCACACGAGTTTCTCAATACTCTCCAGATACATGCTGACTGAGGTTTCCTGGTCCACATGATGAACATTCCTTGTTTTCAGGCTGCACAGATGTTCAGCTTGTACCTGACAGGCATCCTGTCCCCCTTCATCCTTCCCAGCACAAAACATGGAGGGCCTGATCCTGCCTAGGTAGTACTGGTTGCAGGTATCCGAGGGCAGGATGGTCACATTCACTTCCTGCAGTCTGTTGACTCGAGGGCCATCTGGTGATGGAGAAAGAACACAAAGGCTCAGATCACACCTGAAGAACCCCAGCTTCCTGTGTACAGCAAACATTTCCTCACTCTCTCGGGTGGAGCCCCAGCCAGTGATGGTGCATTTCATGAGCAGAGGCAGCGGCGTCATCCAGATGTCGATGGGTCTGACGAAGTGGTTGAACTCCAGTGGTTTCTCCAGCTTCACCAGAGCAATGTCGCTCTCTTTAGACTCAGTGTTGTAGCTGTGATGAATGAAGATCATGGAGACTCCCACCAGCTAAGCAGAGAGATGGGAACATTTTCTCATCTCACATCAGGACGATTGTCTGTGCTACCTCCGAGGAACCAAAGAACCAAGAGAACACAGCCTGGAGCCTAACTCCGATCCCACCCAGATATCCACAGACCGAGGCTCCTCAGCACCCCAACAATAAATGACAGTGAAAAGCAATCATATTATTATTCCTCCTTAAAACATCGTAAGCTATGCAGTCAATGTCTTAGGTTATTACTGCTGTTTTTGCAAAGTGACAAAAATCCTTGTGCAGTGTGTTAGCACATGATGGTATGACCCACATTTTAAGTTTTGTTCTAAGCTGTCCATCGGACATTTCAAAGGGTCATCAGTGAAACCCTGGACACAGAGTCACTGCTGTCTGCAATGCTGCTCGACTGATCAGCCTTCAGCTGACGTTTTTGATGACAAACAGAGTTTACATGACAAACAGTGCCTGACCTGCTCCTGAGGCTCCTCAGCTTTATCCAGGTCATGTTTTCCAGCAAGAACCATCCACAAGGATACTTTATTATGCCTGTAACACAAGTCATGACATAATACTTAGTACTGATGTATTATTGTACAGTCTTTACATTCCAACATAAAACACCTCGGGGTGACTGTTACTATTATACCATATAAATAAAGTTGCTGACTTAGTTTGACGTGTACTCAGTAAGATAAGATATAAGATAAGACTGTATTGATCCCACAGCAGGGAAATTTGTGCATTTCCTCAGCTCAGGTACAGATATCAGAAGAAAAACACAAAAAATACAAATAAAACACAAAAAATACAAAATAAGTAAAATAATACACTATAACGGCACACACAGTATGTGATTATGGATAGAGGGTTGTGGAAATATGCAAGACATAAATTTCACTATTCTACCATATCTATTACTAAGTAATAGATATCTATGAGTATAGACAAGTACACACTAAATATACATATGTATACATACACATACACCTGCACATGTCCATACAGTGGGGCAAAAAAGTATTTAGTCAGCCACCGATTGTGCAAGTT
>NW_024582610.1:899389-901031 GCF_018398535.1 Haplochromis burtoni | reverse complement strand
CACAGTTGAAGTGTACCTCTGGTGCAAATTACTGACCTCTGTCATCATTTTAGGTGGGGGAACTTGCACAATCAGTGGCTGACTAAATACTTTTTTGCCCCACTGTACATATAAAGGTACATTATGCATGAAGTGTGACCGTAGATGTCCACAATGTCCAGTGACTCATGACATTGTGATTGAGGAGTTATAGAGTCAAACTGCTGTTGGGATGAATGATCTGTGAAAGCGCTCCTTCCTGCAGCGAGGGTGTTTCAGTCTCTGACTAAAGGAGCTGCTCAGCACACTCACAGACTCATGTAGAGGGAGATGTTGGTTGTTCATGATGAATGTCAGCTTTACTAAGATCCTCCTCTTGCCCACTGGCTCCAGAGGACATCCCAGCACAGAATAAGACCTCCACACCAGTTTGTCAGTCCTGCTCCTGTCCATGCATCCGCTCCCCAGCAGGCCACTGCATAGAAAGAGGCAGATGCTACCACAGTGTCATAGAATGTCCTTAACAGAGTCCTGCAGACTCCGAAGGACCTCAGTCTCCTCATCAGGTGGCGTTGACTCTGGCCCTGCTTATACAGGACATTTGTATTTGTAGTCCAGGCCAGTTTATTGCTGAGGTGAACAACCAGGTACTTGTAAAAGTCCACAATCTCAGTGTCTTCTCCTTGGATGTTAACCAGTGTTTGTAGGGGTTTACTTCCTCCTGAAGTCTATGACCATCTCCTTTGTCTTGCTGGCGTTGATTTGGAGTGCGTTGGTCTCATACCAGCCAACAAAGTCAGTGATGACCCTCATCTATTCCTGATCATTCCTGTATGATATGCATCCGTTGATGACTGTATCATCTGAGAAATTCTGTTGGTGGCAATGGTCCAAATTATAACAGAAGTCCGAAGTATACAGGCTAAACAGGAAGGGTGAGAGAACCGTGCCCTGTAGCACCCCTGTGCTGCAGATTACCACGTCGAACACAGAGGTGATAAACCTGATCCTGGATCTGTCCTGGTGTCAGAGAAGGTTGTTCTGAGCCAAAAATGCTCTAAATGTATTACATGTACTACCGCTACCATCTGACCAGGTCTAACACTGGAACCCTCTCTGAACATCTCAAACTATTCTAAACTATTTACAAAAAAAAAAAAAAAGCCAACTGCAGAGGCTGCGACAAAACAAACGTGACCTCTGACCTTACGAAGCAGTGGGCAGCAGAGATGACCCACAGCGGGCTGACGATAGCACCCCCGCAGGCTGGCATGGAGGCGAGCTGCAGGGAAACCTGCCAGGGCCACGAGTGAGCCCAGGCCTCCTGACCCCCGATGATTCGGGTTTCCAGCTCCTGCTCCAGCATGAAGGAGCGCACCCCGGCGAGGTCTAAGGGCAGAGGTCAGAAGAGAGCTCAGCTAATTATTTCAGATAAAAACTGTTCAACCGCCAATGTTACAGAAAAATGACCATAAATACATAAATAAGCCAACGGGTTTAAGGAGAAACTTCAAAATAAAAGCACAGGCAGCATAGTACAACATATAAAGAGTTAAAATATTTTCAGCGCCAATTTAAAAACATGAAACATTTTTATTTGTCAGTGAAGATCTGGCAGGTTTTCACAGGATTTTACTGTTTTAATACAAACTTACATACTTTA
>NW_024582610.1:827746-879986 GCF_018398535.1 Haplochromis burtoni | reverse complement strand
GGCCTGTGTCTATGTTCTTGACATGTACTGCAGGACCTCACCTTGTCTTCAATGTCATTCTCCATATGCGGCCACCACATGTAACTTCTGGCCAGGCCCATCATTCGGCTCATTCCTGGGTGTGACTGATGTAGCTGTTCCAACAGGGGGCATCGACCTCGTTCTGGTATCACCACCCTCGCCCCCCACAGCACACACCCATCCTGCACACTCAGCTCCTGTTGTCTCTAGTGGGCCATCCCCTCAAAGCATACTCACGCACTCTGGAGAGTATGGGATCTTTGGTTGTCCATCTTTGCAGCTGCTCAGATGTCATCACGCCCTCCTGGTCCTGATCTACCATCAACACTTGGTCCTCAGCTGCCACCTCTTTAGGGAGGTTCTCTGGAAGAGGGAGACGACTCAGACCATCAGCATTACTGTTATTTTTGCCTTCTCTGTATTTAATGACATACTCAGGCTCTTAATAACACCGCCCATCGCATGATCCTCTGTGACGCCATCTGAGGGACGGCCTTCAACTCATGGAACAAACTTATCAATGGCTTATGATCCGTGATAATCATGAACTTCCTGCCGTACAGGTACTTATGAAAATACTGTACACCAAATATTACAGCCAATCCTCCTTTATCCAGCTGTGAGTAGTTCTTTTCTGCTGCATTCAGGGTACGCGATGCAAACCCAATGGGTTTTTCCTGACCATCTGGCATGCGGTGAGCTAGTACTGCTCCCACTCCATAGGGGGACGCATCGCAAGAAAGAATTAAATCCTTTTGCTCATCATAGTGTACCAATACACTGCTTGACTGCAACAGTTCCTTTGATTTGCAGAAAACCTTCTCCTGTGTTGGTCCCCAACACCATGGTTCCCCCTTTCTCAGAAGCTTGTGCAGTGGGGCCAACAGTGTGGACAAATTTGGCAAGAACTTATTATAGAAGTTCAACAACCCCAAATAAGCTTTGAGCTCTGTCACTGATTTTGGGGGTGGCGCCTCCTGCACTGCTTTCACTTTTGCTGGCACTGGATGTAAACCGGTCTTATCCACCCGATGTCCTAAAAATGTCACTTCCTTCTCCATGAATTGACATTTGCTCCTTTTTAAGTGCAGGCCCGCCTCCTCCAACCGCTGCAGCACTCCATCCAGTGTTTGAAGATGTTCTTTGTCATTCTTTCCCGTCAGGATGATGTCATCCAGATACACTGCGACATTGGTCAGACCTTGCAACACACTCTCCATGGTGCGCTGAAAAATGGCAGGACTTGAACTCACACCAAATGGCAACCTGGTGTATGTAAACAAACCCCTGTGTGTGTTCACTGTGACATACTTTCTAGATTCCTCATCAAGTACAACCTGTTGTATGCGTGACTCATATCTAACTTGGTGTATTTTTCTCCTCCCGCCAGCCCCGCTATCATGTCCTCCATTCGTGGAATGGGGTATTGTTCTACAGGCGACACCTTGTTAACAGTCAGTTTGTAGTCACCACAAATTCTGGCGCTGGAGTCTGGCTTTAGTATGGGTACAATGGGTGCGGCCCACTCTGAGAATTTCACTGGTTGGATGATCTTCTCCTCCAACAGTCTCTCCAGTTCCTGCTCCACTTTCTTTTTCATAGCAAACGGAACTGATCGGGGCTTATAGAAGCACGGTTTGGCATCACTGGCTACATGTATCTTTGCTGCAAACCCCTTCAGCGTTCCCAACTCATCCTTAAACACTGTTTCATGTCTGGCCAGTATCCGCTGTAAGGCATCATCTCTGCCTTCTATCTTATGTACAGGTTGCCAGTCTAATTGGAGGGCCTTAATCCATCCCCGACCCATCAAACTAGTTCCAGCCCCTTCAACCACCACCACATCCAGTGTTTTTTTTACTGTCTCTGAATTCCACCTGCACTTGGGCTGCTCCCCACACGGGTACCTTGTGGCCTCCATACGTTCTCAGTTTGATTCCACACTTGCTTACTTTGGGCGCCTTACTGCCTTCAAAAAGTTTTTTGAATGACTCCTTCGACATGATAGTGTAACCACAGCCTGTGTCTACTTCAAATGTCACATTCTGTCCATTTACTTTTAGCTTCTGTCTGATGGGTTCTTCCCTTGGGATGCTAATCTCCTCATGCACATTATACATAGTCACTCTTGCCTTTATGTGGTGCATTTCAGCTCCTTCTTCCTCACTCTCCACATTCTCCTCTTCCAAGAAATGGGCTTGTTTACCTTGTCTGCCACGCCCTCCTTTTTGTTCCATTTTCATTCGGCAGACCCTTTTTATGTGTCCCACCTTTCCACAGTTGTGGCATTTTTCTGAAACAAACCTGCAGTCCTTGGCCACATGATTTAGCCCTCCACATCTGTAGCACTTCCTGACAACCTGTTGTGACGTCGAGCCGCCCTCCTCCATCTTGTTCACTGCTCCTAATCCTTTAGTGAATCGCGACTGTTCCGTCATGCTCTTCAAATCCACAATGTCTCTGTTAGCAGCCTCCATTGCTTGAGCAAACTTCAGCGCCTTTTCAAATGTTAGCAAATCCTCTGCTAACAATCTGTGCTGTATTCTGTCGTCGCTTATTCCACATATTAAACGATCCCGCAGCATCACCGTCAGGGAGTCTCCAAAGTTACAGTCCTGTGCGAGCTTCCTCAGCTCCGCTACATAATCGCCCACACTTTCCTCCGGCCTTCTATTCCGTGTGTTAAACTTCCACCGCTGCACAATTTCACTCGGCTTAGGGTGAAAATGATTGTTCAATAATCCCACCAACTCAGCATAAGAACGATCCCCTGGCTTGACCGGACTGAGTAGGTTCCTAATCAGGGCATAGGTCTGTGCCTTCCATTTCCACAGTGTAACATCCAACCACCTGTGTAAAAAGCGAAATTCCCATGGTGTTGTTCAAAATGTGCTCTGGCACAATCATAACCATGGCTTGCTACTGAAAACAAGAAAAAAGCCGGTGTTGCTATGGGCTGAACCATTTGTTAATGGTGGAGGGGGGAACACTATGCAATATATTCAGTTTTAGCATTTATATTCACTGTAACTACGCTCAAACTGTTAGTGTTGTTTATTAAAATAAGATAGCATTGTCATATGCAAAACTGGGGTGGCACTTGGGGTGGCAAGGGATTATTTTAGGGTAGCACTTGCCACTAGGAAGTTTCACTTCCTACGTGTTTGCATCACCATGCTAACTGATTCTGCAGACGATCATCACAAACCAGCTTCAGACCTGAAAACACTCACCTGCTACAGCATGCACCACTGATCCATTATCTATCTGTCTGACTGATTGATTGACTGATGGACTGATTGGTTGATTGACTGGTATTGACAGCGGGGTGAGAGGAGCTGATGGTAAATGTACCTCCTCACAGGAAACCATGTCGATCATCCCACGACCTGCGGTCTGATCATAACTCCAGGCTGCTGAAAGAGTGCTCGCTGCAGCAGCTAAACGAGGACGAGCTCTTCCTGCTGCTGCTGCTCAACGACCCGGCGCTGCTGCCCGAGGTAACGCCCACACCTCACTCACCTGACGTCACAGGCTGTTCCTCAGGAGACGTGCTCAGTGTTAGCAGATGAAACGACTCTGCCCTTTACACAAGAAACGCAACTGTGCACAGATTCGTGGGACGCTCCTGAAGAAAAAAAAAGTGAATAAGAAAGTGATGAGACGCAGCATGTATGAGATCACCATGGCAACAGACACCATTTGTTTGCCTCACATGAGGACACAGAGCTTCTTTAGTCACGTAACATCCACGGAAGAAGAAACTGAAACTGAAAGTAAAACAAAAAAAACAAAAATCAAAAATCAAAAATGAAAATCGAAAGTTGGACATGACCGAGGATCTTCAGGTAACCAGAAACTAATGCAGGGGGGTCATTTTACACAGCGGGCCACATAAAGCGAACTTTGACCTTTTAAGTGGGTTGGACCAGTGAAACTTTTGTCAGTGTTCTCAGCAGGGCTGAAGACCCGACTCCCGCGTACTGACCCGCCTTTCCCTGTTAATGCCCTACCTGGCCCCCCTGGCAAAACTTTGCTAGACCCGCCCCTGCACAGTTACCAGCTGTCAGCTATGTAGAACAAGATCCTGGTGTTATTTGCCTCTCAGAAACAGTTCATAACTTCCCTTCAAATCATTCCTGTCACCTAAAAGGTAAACCTGTTTCTCCACCACCTGTTCAACTCTGATGATTCAGTAAGGACATCTCCTGGTTTCATCTTCACCACATATCCAAACCAGCAGCTGTTACAGCTGTGGCTCCAACAAACATCAGCTGATACTAGAAATTAATATTAAATAAATTCTAACAACAGCTGATCAAGCTTAAACGTGCTGCTGTTGTTTAGCGCAACATCTGGTGGTTTCCTCTTTCTGGTGCAAAGTGGGCCAAACAGGTGGGCCAAAGAGAGATGAGACTTGAGACAGAAAAGCCAATCAGCTGATCATTGATCAGTTTCATGGTTGAAGTAGCAACATGAGAGGGAAGGGGAGAGAATGAGAGAAGAAGAGGCAGCTGACAGCGTAAAGACAGTATAACTCCAGCGTTGTCTCTTTTTTCATTCTAGCTGAAGTACGGGACAAATCGCGTTCCTTTTCACCGCAATACGGATGTATTGTAATTGGTCCAGCCCAGAGTAGATCATGACTAATTGGCCAATCCACCACCTTCCATTGTTTATACCGTTACAAAACAAACAAACAACCCAAAACAAACATCGGCCCATTAAAAGCGAGAAATCACCATCCACCCATCGGGCAAATGGAATGCCCGATGGCCAGTCCAGCTGTGACTGGCATATGAATGTATCTCACGGGCTGTAAGTTTGACAACCCTTACTCTAATCATTTATGTATCCTATTTAGCCGAGTCTGCATTTACTTCATCACTTCAACATTTGTGACGTTTGTGACAAACACTGCTTTTAAGGGACTTTCAGTAAAAATGTGATTGACAGCTGGATCCTTAAAAAAATCACACACACTCTCTCTAACCCAATCATGAAGGCTCTGTATGTTTTCTCTCTCTCTCTCTCGCTCTCGCTCGCTCGCTCGCTCAGGTGTGTGTGCACTATAACAAAGGCTCGGGGCCTCACGGCTGCTGTAGTTTCCAGGGCGACTGCACCAAAGTGCACCTGTGCCAGCACTTCGTGCAGGGCGACTGCATCTTTGGAAAAAAGTGCAAACGGTTGCATGCCGTTGACGAGCGCGGCCGCCACATGCTGGAGGAGAGAGGACTGAGCTGTGACATCATCCACAACCTGCCTTCCATCTACAGCAACATCCACCAGCTCAGAGCGGCCTCCACCTCCACCACCTCCATGGGTGAGACTGAAGCCTGAAACAGAACCTGCTGATCCTGAGAACCTTGACCGTCTAATCACTGTGAGGATAGAGGAGGAAACCTGCAGATCAGGAAAAGTCAGATCAGTATTAGAAATCTGCTCCATAAAGAGGAGAAAATAATTCCATAAATATGGAAGAAAAAAAGCCTTTTATACAAGCGAATACTGCCTCACAGACACAACAATGTCTCCTCACTGAAGTCATAATTGCCAAAAATATAAATAATGTTACGAAGCTGGTGTTTCAGTGTGATAATCTGATAATGCTACACAAATATGAGGAGGTTATCCATAAACATGACACAAGATTCAGATTTCATACATGGCGTTCAGTGTCTATGTGTGTGTTATTACCTGATTACATGTTACTGACGTGAACACAAGGAGGAGCTCTGTACCCTGACTTCGGCTCTTTATGTTTCAGACATTGTTCCTGAGCCGTCTCACCCTCTGGAGATCTGCCTGCACTTCTTCAGGAACAGCTGCAAGTTTCAGGGTGAGTTCTCCTACTTTCTTCATGCGAGGATCTGATTGGCTGAGAGGAAACGGCACACAGGAAGTCTCTTTCAGCCTCCCGCTGTGCACTTAGTCGTGTGCATCCAGTAGGTGGCAGCACAGGGTAGAAGTACAGACTCCAACATGAAGCTGACTCACTCTTTATAAATAAAGATTTATTTGTTTTCTCACTAAAACCTAAAATATTTTTCGTGCCTTGCTGGCATCTGATTGGTTTCTCTGGAAACGTACAGTTTAAAATATCAAATTTTCTTTTATTTAATCTTCTTCAGTGCAAATATTTAATGTATATACATGACATCATGTTCAAAAGAGTTGAAGTTTATAAATTATAATTTATTCAAATTTGTCTTCCTAGATAACGTTTTCTGTCAAATCTGCCAGTGGGGAAAAAATGTATTATTTTGTTATCATTGTTTTGATTTCCTTTATTTTTCATCTGTACAGTCCTGTTTGATTGTGTTATTTATTTTTAATTATTAATATTTTATTATTAATATCATTTTTGTTATTTTGTGATTGTATGATTGTGTGATTTTTATGATTTCCTGCTGGTTGCGCTGAGTTTTCTGTGGGCGTGTTCGTGCTCATTGGCCTCGCCTCAGTCTTTCGGTCTCTCTGCAGACTCGTGCCTGCAGGTGCACTTCCACCTGCCGTATAAGTGGGAGGTTCTAGATGGCAGCACCTGGACGGAGCTGCAGAACATGGAGGACATTGAGCGAGACTTCTGCGACCCGTCCAGGACTGAGAGGTCAGAGGTCACAATGAGTGCAAGTTGTTGATGTTTTTCATGCATCAGCCACTCACAGCTGCCATGTTTTTCAGCGCTGGTGTTCAGACCATCGACTTCATCACGATGACTCGAGGGATGCAGCCTGTTCGCCGTCTCTCCACAGTTTCCTCCGTGAAGAAGCCGTTATACTACACACTGACCACCAAATGGCTGTGGTACTACAAGGGGGACCGTGGGAACTGGGTGGAATATGGAGAGTTGGTGAGTTGGAGCACCTTTAGGATCACTGTGTGGGAGCGAGCTGTAGAGGAATACAGAAAATGTTTATTTAGCTCCAGGTCTGATGTCTGTCTCGTACGTCCTTCAGGATGAGAAGCTGCGCTCCACATCGGAGACATCCTGCACTCTGGAGAAGAAGTACCTGTCTGACAGAAGAGCTGAAGTCAGAGTGGTGAAAGGCTACAGAGAGTACATCATCAGCTTCAAAGGTACTACTTCCTGTCACCTGCATCCCAGGTGTAACTGTGAGTTAATGAAGTGGTCAGGTTAGGCCCAGAACAAGTCCAGCATCCCTCCATGTGGGGACTCACAGTTCCACAGTGAGTGCCACAGTCAGGGCAGGAAAGTCAGAGGTGACGATTCCAACAGAAACTTCCAGAATCCCAGAATGAAGTTTTGGGAATGTCCCAGACACAATGGCATGCCCTGATTCAGCACATAGACACATCCCAGCCTTTAGGCTTCAGGTCCCAGTGTGTTCCTCTGTTACCGCTTCCTGATGGTGTCTAAGCATGTTCTCTATCTCTCTGCAGACATGTACCAGAGGAACCACAAGCACAACACCAAGAGGAAAGTCCGCCGTCGCCCTCGCTTCGTCTCCCGGGAGGAGGTGGAGAGGCAGGTGCCGGTGTTAGGAAGTCAAATGTGACCCGATTATGTTGACTGGACCAGGCTGGGTGCCTTATCACAGTAGCAGGTGCTGCTGCTCAAGATTTCATCACTTCCTGGACGTCTGTAAATGATTACTGATGCATTCACTGAGCATGTTAACCACTTCTATTATTTTCTGCTTCTCTGCGTGTATGTGCCTGTGTGGGGGAAATTTATTCTACCTGTATTTCTATTTTTGTATGGGCTTTAGGCAATATAAAGCACCTTGAGGTCACTGTTGTTAATTTGGTGCTGTAAATAAAATGGAGTGATTCTTACTGGAGCCTTTTATTAATATCTTTAGTTTGAGCTCTGTGGCTCTCTCAGCTGCAGGACGATCTGGTGTCAGAGACTCTGAGTCTACCTTTCTTTTTATTTGGTGTCCTCATCCATAATTTCCTTAAACCAACAGTTTGAAAATTGAGTCATGTGATCACAGAATCCTGGTGACCCCTCACAGACCCAAAGAAACGGCCGCGATCGTTAACTGAACTAAATATGAAACGTTACTGCAGACTCAAACTTCAGCACAGACAGGAACGCCCGTGACGTCGGTCCGTTCAGAGCAGGCTTCCTCTATTATGGCTGCACTGTTCTCGAGTATCAGCTGTTCTCTGTAGGAGTGCTCAGTTCATCTTTAAGGTGAAAATACGGAGGGTGACCTTCAACAGAAACAGCAGCATTCAAATAAACTGGTTGGTATCTTAATCTTTTCCAGTCTAACTGACCAATCAGAGCACTTTATTACTCACATTCACACACCTGAATTAAGTCAGCTGTTACCAAACACACACGCAGAGCCCAATAACTGACCACGGGATTCAAACCCACAACCTTCCTGCTAACCAGTGCACCGCTGTGCCCGTGGCCCAGGTCTGCATGAAGCATAAAAACATGAGCAGAGTCTGTGCGTTTGTGTGTGTGTGTGTGTGTGTGCGCGAGTGTGTGTGTGTGTGTGTGCGTGCGAAGAGAGAGAGCAGAGCGAGAGAGAGAGAGCGAGAGAGCGAGAGAGAGAGAGTGTGTGCGTGCGTGCGAGAGAGAGAGAGAGCGAGAGAGAGAGAGAGAGTGTGTGTGCGTGCGTGCGAGAGAGAGAGAGAGCGTGTGTGTGTTTTTGTTGGCTTCATAAAATAAAAGCTGAGCAGTTCTCTGCTGTTTCATTTTCATGGTCAGATCCGGCTGTCCTGGCCCTGTGCCGGTGCCGGTGCGGGTTCAAATAACGGTCCGTGTGTGAGAAGAAGCGCTTTGACTTGCAGGTCGGGTCAGATGATGCTGGGAGGGGCCGGCTGGACTGGTACCGGGACCGGACGCGCTGTGAATGTGACGGGTTCGGACAGCACAGACACCACCGGGCGGTGGAGGCTGATTGCTGCTGTTTCCGAGGAGGAGAAGAGGAGGAGGTGTGATTCTGCGGGGACTCTCCGCCTCCTTCTTCTTCCCCACGCAGGGAGCGCGCTGCGCGGCTTGGAGAGGCGTGACGCGCCCGAACCGCATCTCCAGGATGGCAGGTAGGTCTCCGCCGTGGCAGAGACTCAGTGAGAATAGCCCGGCTCGGCTCGGCCCGGCCCGGCCCGGCTTGCAGTCTGAATGTGATCCCGGGTCTGCGGCTCTGTGTGTCCGCGGCCGCTATAAGAAGCGAGGCTCCTTAAGCCGTGCACCGGAGGCAGCGTCGTCCTCACGGTAAACTGGGCCGTGCCGGACCGGACCGGAGCGTGCCGGGGGAAGGGGGAGGGGGGCATATCAGCCCCAGACACGAACATGCGGGGCGGATGCAGCCTCCACCTCGCGGACTCGGCGGGCGGGTGGAGGCTGTTAGCATCTGTCCGATAATGGGGTCAATCTGAGAGGAGGCCGAGCCGGGCCAGACCGGCAGAGGAGTGAGTGTTCTGGAAACGGAGCCGAGCAGAGCACAAAAACCCGGACTGACAGAGAATATACCAACCTGTCACTTTATTAGGCACAGTTGTGAAAGCCGGTCAGACAAACAGCTGGATACCTTTTAAATATTCACCGTCACGTATTTGTGGTTTCACTTATTGATCGATGGTTGATTTATTGACTGATTGATCATTTTTGAAGGTTCTTTATGCAAACACGTGAAATCCTTCAAACCGACATTTTCATGTTTTGCGCAAACAGAAAAATCCCCGCAGGTGGAGGCGAGCCTGAAGCCTCCTGCTTCAGCCGCACACCCTCGTAGGCTCCGGGGTCTGGGACAGTGACCCATTTGTAATCGTGCTCTGCAGAGAAAGCAGAGCTCCCTTTTTGCTCGGTAATGAGGGGCTGTGAGGAGCAGCAGGGATCACGTGACACTGCGTGTAATCTCTTTATTAATATTACCTGAGAGCTGTCCTCAGCTCAGCCTGGTTACGATGAGCTGACTCACAGGGAAGTGCTGATGTTAAAGTTGAGACGAGATCAGAAATATGTGCAGATTAAAGCCCCGCTAGCCTTCATCACAAACCTGGACAATGAAGTAATAAGTCAGTGGTCCAGATGCTCCACCCGCAGGTTGGAGCAGGTCTTCATCATCTTCACAGAGAAAGTGTTTCAGGTTCAGAGTTAGACTGTAGCCTAAGCCTAGATGTTCTGGGTTTATGTCCTCCACCCTTCCAGAATGAAGGATGTGAAGCTGCTGAAATCAGGTGATTCGGGTGTGAGGGTCCAGCAGCACGTACATGTTTAACTGACCTTCTGATGGTGTGGCAGCCCTGATCCTGACCCCGCTCTGCATGCTGTCAGAAATGTCAGCTGTGATCTTCATTCAGACCTGAGCTGCTCTCGAAGCAACATCAAAGCATTTTTAGCGCTCCGTGTTTCAGTTTCAGAGGGGTTTTATCCAGGCTGAACAGCCCCAGTTTAAGGTACCTAATTCTTTACGAGTACAGTTTGAAATATTAGACTAACATCATTCTGTGTCTTTGTTGTCCCGTCCATCCACCCGACCTCCTCCCTGCAGCCTTCAGCACCAAGAACACCCTAAAACCAAATGAATGAGCATGTTCCACAGTCTTTAGGTCGTGGGTTTGTCATGGGGTGGCTTTAGACGTTTTCATGCTGTCCTCCAAAATAAGACATCAGGACACCAAGCACCAAGCACTTCCACCACTAGAGGGCACAGTCACAGTAAAATGTTTGCTGCAGGGTCTATAGCACGTAAAAACCTTCAGATCCTTTAAGCAGAGGATTTTGGGGGATTTTACCCCTGAACCGTAAAAGTCCGATGGGGTATGTCGTCATGGCACTGGGGGGCAGCGAGGACACCCAAGTTTGTAAATGTAATAACTCAAGAATGAGGTGATGTAGGAGTTTGTTTATGACATACGTGCATCTACTTGGAGTCTTTTGAGTCTTTGCTGCAAGTCTTTGTCTGTTTTCAAAGCAGCACGTCTGCTTCACAATGAATGCTTCTACAGCACCGCCTGTCCCTGGGTTCCTACTTTTTCACTGCTTCAGAGTCTTCTCAGCTTCTTGCTGGACTGTAATGAGGCACTTTAGTGTTTTTCTTTCATCACCTTTACCTTTGCAGCAAAGCTCTCACAGACGGTGTGCATCGAGAATATTGGTCTCTCTCCTATCTGACAGTGTCAGTCCATAAACACTGGTTTCAGCATCAGACCTAAACATCCACAGCAGGCCAGCTGTAGTCTGAGTTGGAGCAGGGAGGAGGTCAGGGTGGATGGAAGGGTATCAGAACTTGCTGGGACTTTAGTTCGGAGACAAAAGCTAATGCGTCAGGCTGATAGTTAGATTTGTTATTTCAAACTTTGATGAATTGTTTCAACTATGAACCTTCCCATCAGAGGGTCACACACTACTCCACACAACTTTACAGCCTTTATTTTTAAAGTAACTAACGATGAAGGTAAAAAAGAGTTTTAGCTGAATCTTTCCTGATCCGTTTGATGATGTCATCATCCAGCAGGAGAATGTTCTCCTGTGCTCGGTGAGAACCCTGCAGGACACACATTTTCTGACTGCTGTTCTATGCTACTCAGGTCCTCCTGAGGGGCCTTCGGCTCTTTGTAGCGGGACCGCACCGCCGGTCCTTTGAGGACGATGGACGCTGTGACCTCGCCAGGCCCCAGCTCCAGCACCAGGACCAGGATGGAACGCAGAACCTCGGCCTGCAGACAAACACTAGGTGTGGTCCTGCTGGTGGCTGGCACATTGGTTTCCATGGTGACCTCAAGTTCACCTGCTGCAGGTAACCTTGCTAGGTGCTGTTAGCTGTTAATGTTGACCTCTGACCTCTGAGCCATCTGTACACAGCAGGAAATGAACATGGACTTCCTCAAAAGGACTGCAGTGCAGGAATCTTCTTCTGAGTCTCATTTTAGCTCCATATTGTCATCCTCCCACATTACTGACTCACGCACACACAGAGTCACATGACCTGCTGATGTCAGACTGTGGAGGTTTACACTGACATCAGCTGATCAGATGTAGGCAGCAGGAAGCTGCTTCATCACAAACAGCTCTCAGAGGTCAGCTGGTTGTGACTGTGTTGGTGTGATGTCATTTTTAGTCCTGAAACGTCACTTGACATTTCAGGACTTGTGTTAGAGATGACAGATTCGGGGAGTGTGTGTTTATTATAGCGCCCTCTGTGGATCACATGTTGCATTATGGATGTCAGATTTCAACCCATGGCTGTGTTTTAATTCAGACTGAAGATGAGTTTGTCCAACCTGATGAAGACGTAGAAACTTGTTTCAGTGCACTGAAAGAAAAACCACAAACATCACATGGTCATACATCCACAATGAAATGTAGCTCAATTCCCTGGGCTAATTTTTTTATTCTCCACCTGCTCTTCTATAGAGCACCTGTGCCATGAGACGTCAGAGCTACGCAGATGTGAAATAAAACAGATGTGAGAGCTCAGCAAGCACATAATGAACGCTTAGTGAATAAAAAACTGTAAATAAACAAAGTGAAGTGGGAAGCCTGAGATGGTCTAAGCATGGGCAGAGGATGAAGATGGAGGAGAAAAGGAACACCTCAGAGGAGGTTCATAGATGTAGTGAAGGAGGACTGCTGAGTTGTCAGTGTGAGAGGAGGATGCTGGGAGATGGAGGCAGATGATCCACTTTGGCACCCCCTAATGGAAGCAGGTGAAAGAAGAATAAGGTTTACTGCTGAGGAGATTATCTATAATACTATCGTGTCATATTTGAGTAGATTTATATTTTAGACTGCAAATCAGAAGGACCCAACGCTTTAAAATAAATGTGATGGAGTACAGAAGCAGATGTGCTGCCATAAAACACCTCAGCCACAGCTGTTCTGTGAGGGCACCTCAGAGTCAGGAATAACAGGAGATGTTTCTCAGAGCTGAGAGCAGTAAATACAGGAGCTCAGATAAATGCAGGTTAGCAGTTAGCCTAGTGCATCAATCTGAAGAGATTCTTTATAATTAAAAAATGATAAATATTTTCTGCATCTATCGATCTATCAGTCTGTCTGTCTGTGTGTGAGAGGGCGTCGTCTCCTGAATACCAATGACTCGTCTCTGTTCTGCATGTGATGCTGCCGCAAAGCACGGCGTCACCACGGCAACAAGGCCAAGACCAGATGAAAGAGACCCAGTCAAGGCTGTGTGTGTGTGTGTGTGTGTGTGTGCGTACGTCATAAAGACAAATGGTTTTAAAGAGACTGCAAGGGAGGAAAAAGAGGAGTGTGTTTCTGCTGTGTGAATGAATGCTGTTAAGAAGCTGAACCAGCTCGGTCTCATTAAGGTGATCTGTGTTTGTGACGCTTTGTCATTTCAGAGTTTATTCTTTATATTGTGCTGTGATCAGTTTCAAATCATAATTCAAAAATACTAATATGTTTGTAAAAACGAGTGTGCCACTGGCAGAGGTCAAAAGAAATGAAGTGCAAATACTTCATTACTGTACTTACTTACAGATTTTAGGTATCTGCACATTTTTTTTCCTGACGACTTTTACTCCCTACATTTTAAATAAGTATCTGAGATTTCTATTCCTTACATTTTCAAAACAGGCTCATTAGTTTCGGTTTACAGCCCTTTCTTTGAGCTGCTGTATTTCACAGGGAGAGAAAAGAAAGCTTAAAGGTTTTTGCATCAGATATTGGGTTTGTACATGTGAAATTATGTTTCTTCATATTGTGAATCATGCTGCTAAACAAACTGAGGTAGACTTAACTGAGTTATTTAAAGGCTGCATGAAAATCCTCTGCAAGTTAGTGCAGGATAAGCAGGTTAGTTTGCTGAACTGTGATGGATTTAAAGTAGAAAACAATGATATAAACGATATAAAGACAGCATAAACAGTGTACTGTCAGTGTATGGAAATCAGCCAGAACAACTCATGAAACATCTGCTCACATCTGGTTGAATTCAGGTGTGTAAACCCGCAAAGAGCAGCAGGTCAGCTGATCACAGCCTGTACATTAAGAAAATCTACTGGAGCTCTCAGTAGAAAGTATTGTGAGTTCGATTTTTTTCCTCACACTGAGCCACTAAAACTGATTTTTTAGTGTTCCCCCACCTGCTGAATCCACTTTAACCCGTGACTGTAGTCATTTCCTGTTTAGAGCAAAGTCACCCTCTACAATGCAGGCACCAGAAAACAGATATATTTTTTATTTTCCTTCTTTTTGTTCAGATTAAAGCTGACTGCAAAAACAGACTAAAGTTTGTGTTCCCATCTACAGATACTATTTTACCTTTATGTTAATATAGCACAAAGTTCAGTTAGATTTGCACAAAAATAGAAACGTCCTCCATAGATCTGCTTTTACTTTCTTACTTTTTACTTAGGTTTATTCAGGGTCCCTAGGTTCTTACCAGTCCTCAGGTTTATTCGGGTCTTCAGGGTCTTCAGATTTGTTCATGTTTATCAGTTTCTTTCAGGGTCCTTCAGGTTTATTCCCTCGTGTTTGGTAACAATGTGGTTATGGCACACGCTCACTCTTTAGGTATAATGTTGAGCTTTTAAATTCACGACTTCTGTCCTTCTGGCCCACAGTTGTGCTGGAATTCAACAGAACGACTGATTCTTCGTCACATCCGTTATCACCATCATCATCCTCCACCTCTTCTAGACCCTCACCTCCCAGCCACCCCTCAGACTCTGGATACCACAGTAACGGTGGTGGTGCAGGCTCAGCAGAGGACCCAGACTCTGGTGCTCAGGGGATCCACCTCCTCCTGAGACCTCCAGACCTCCTGTCCCCCAGTCTACCTCCACCACTTCCCCCACATAGCCAGCCCACCCTCACTCCTCCTCCCCCCTGGGAACAGGGGCCCTCACTGGAGGAGGCCTGGGGGTCTGGGGACTACCTGGAGACTCTGTCCTTCATGGTACCTGAAGGTGACGAGATGGCCCTCGCCACGCCACTGCCCAGCCACCCCTATGATGGGGACAATGGGGGGGACTGGGTCTCTTATGACACCTCCTTTCCTGCTCGCCCCACCCTCTCACTGTCATCCAAACTTCCCCTCTCCCCCTCCTCCTCAACCCCCAACATTCCCCTTCACACTCAGCCTGCCCATCCGGATGTCTTCCCCACCTGGGATGAGGACTATGACTTGGAGGACATGATCCCACTGGAGCCGACGGAGTTGCTGCTGCCTGACATGAACAGTCTGGAGTACTACACAAACCTGTTGGCTCGGGAGAGGGAGAAGGAGAGGGAGAGGGAGAGGGAGAGGGAGAAGGAGAAGGAGAAGGAGAGGGAAAAGGTAAATGAGAACGACTCCAAACCTGTCCTTACACCTACAGCAACACACACCCACCATCCTCCTTCTACCCCATCCTCGAGCCCCATTGCTCCTCTAGGATTGGAGCCTAAGCATCCCCCAAGACAGCCCACACCTCCCCTCATCCTTACACCTATCCTCACAGGTGAGGAGAAGACACCTGCTCCATCAGCCACCCCCAAGATCCCTTCCACCCCTACTGCTCTTGCTCCAAAACACAAAGACTATGTCTCGGTCCCAAGCAGGCACCCTTCCCGACCCCCGTCCAACACCACCAGCTGGGTGCCTCCCCCTCCACCGCTGGGACCCCCCACCCGCCCTGAGAGGCCAGAGAGGCCCACAGTGGTCACTGAGATGCCAGCAAAGGCTCCTCCCACCAAGGCTGCAACCACTACTAAGGCTACCACGACAACAACCACCGCCATCATCACCACCACCCAAATCACAGCCATCAGCCTGACCAGAGCCCCTCCAGTCACCACACCCAGAGTGGCCCAGACACCACCCACCAGACAATACCTGTGCAATGTCACCAAGCCAGAAATGTACCTGGTCAGAGTAGGTAAGAGTCTTAGAAGGTCATGTGACCGTACCTCCAGGTGCTGCACATGTTCTGTCTAATCACTGATGTCTTCCATGTTTGTGTGCCCTGCAGTCAGC
The DNA here is from genome assembly GCF_018398535.1 of Haplochromis burtoni. Lineage (NCBI taxonomy): Eukaryota > Metazoa > Chordata > Actinopteri > Cichliformes > Cichlidae > Haplochromis > Haplochromis burtoni. The sequence goes on along the minus strand of NW_024582610.1, from coordinate 864,054 downwards.
TCCAAAGGCTCGTCTGCTGGTTTCAGTCAGGTCCGAGATCTTCTGAAAAAAGACTTCAACCGCTCAGTGGAGCTGCAGGTACAAACAGAATCGCTGCTTCTCAGATCTGCATGATTCCGTCCTGCTGATGCTGACTGTGGTTTCCCCTCACAGTCAAGCTCCTGCTTCACAGACTTCACATGAAACAGGCTAATCCCAGCCCGTCCTCTAATGTTCTCGCTCTGAAGTGTTTGTTTTTAGCTCATTCGGCTGCAGTCACAAGAATCACTACTCTATCTGCAGTACTGGTCAGAATTTAGTCAAACACACAGACAATGATCGGCTAATATTTGTCTTTCTCACTGGATTTTCTTCCTCATTAGTTTGTCCAAAGCAACCAACCAATGACCAGAGACTGATCTCTGTGTGTTACTGTGTCACTGACGTTCTGGTTCATGCTTATGTGGAGTTTGCGTTGTGCTGGGAGCCAGTCATTTATTAACTTTGTAATAGTGAACTCTGTTTCTAAGCTAATGTTAGCTTGTTGTTTACTGGGAGCAGAGGCATCGAGACACTTGGAGTATAAACCTGACATCCTTTAGATTTTAGTCTTTCACATAGAAATCAGTCCATAGACTGTTAGAGGCAGCAGGAGAAGGTCCAAGCTTTTAAATTACACAAAAATCAATAAAAACCATTTAATCCATGAAAATATGCCATCTGATGCATACTTTTCTTTATTTTTTTAAATGCCTTCTCTTTCAATTATTCATTTACTTTACTGAATCCTTATTAGATATTAAGCTAAACTTAAAAATTGTTAATAACTTTCCACTCTCCCCTGGTTGTTTCCTTTTCAGTTCCTAAGAACTCCATCCAGTTTTGCCTTTCGCGTTGTGTCGGGACCGCTGATCTTCACTGCCATGTCCGTCATCAATGCCCTCCGCCGACCGCCGCCACGCTTCGGCCCCATTCCCACAGTTTCACCACTGTACACCATACCTGACCTCAGGTATCAGATCCACTCTGTGCTGCAGTTTGTTCCCACTCATGTTGACATCCGAGTCTGCAACTTCAGTGAACGGGTGGAGAGAGGGCTCACCATGGCGTACGCAGAGACACGGAAGAGATTACATGAGGGAGGGAACGCCACCGTACAGGTGAGTTTGCTTCGTGTGTGGTCACCATTTAAAGCCGTTCGCTTTTCTAATTTCTTTTACTTCTTCACACAGTTGCTGAACATCACCATAAGCGTGGCCCGGCCAGCGGTGGAGCAGAAGGTTCCCGTCGACATCACGTTTGCGGTGCGGGATGGCCGGGGCTACCTGCCGGGGTCAGAGGTCAGTGAACACCTGAGGAAGCTCAGCCTGGTGGAGTTCAGCTTCTACGTGGGATTTCCTGCGCTGCAGATCGCTGAACGTACGAGACGATACACAAACCCATCACACGTCACAGTAAACATTAAACCGACAATATGTAAAGCGTTTTTATCAAACTTCTGTTAACAGCCTTTCACTACCCTGAGCTCAACACTTCACACCACCTGCGCTCCACCTGGGTCCGTACAGGTAAGAAACCCACTCTCTTCTTTTTTTTACATTTTGGTATGATGTTTTTGTACTGTGTGGATGATGGTATGTGTTAGCTTCGCTCTGACGAACTCCCCTTTGTGTGGTATCAGTCCTGCTGGGAGTTCAGGAGCAGCTGGTGGCTGAGAGAAGCTTTAAGGCTCGTCTGGAGAGACGCCTGGCTCTGCTGTTGGAGGAGGGACTGCAGGAAACCAGTAGGAGGCGCTGGAAGAGAGCCACAGCAGTGGGCAACAACAGTCTACAGGTACACGCACAAGGCAATGATGGCTGATGTAATGCCACCAGACAGAGGTGTGTGTACCTGTACAATGTGAATGTGCACTGAACCGGTTGTGTCTCAGGTGGTGCGGGTCTCCAGGCTGTCAGGGGCAGAGCGCCCTCTGGAGGTCTTTTACTTTGTGGAGGGTCCCGGTGGAGAGAGGGTCCCTGCTGAGGTGACCGCCGCCACTCTGAACCGTGTGGACCTTCAAAGGGCCGCCATTGTCCTTGGACACCGTGTGCAGAGACCGCTGGCCCAACGTGAGTCTAATGCTGAGTGTGTCCAAACTGCTTCTGATTGGTTCAGAAAGTGTCATATTGATAAAGTTTGATCTTTTTGATTCTGTTTCCAGCTGTGGAGACGATCTCTGTCCCTCCAGCTGAGACTCAGAGCAGCAGCATCTGGCTGATTGTCGGTGTTGTTGTCCCGGTTGTACTGGCCGTCTTCATCATCATCATCCTGTACTGGAAGCTCTGCGGTTCCGAGAAGCTTGAGTTCCAGCCGGACGCCATTAACACCATCCAGCAGAGGCAAAAGGTCAGAGGTCAACAAAAAGGACTTGCACTTTAAAATTAACAGGCGATGACACCTGGTGTTTTTCTGTCCTCTGCGTTTGCAATCTTAGGATTTTAGCCACCAACATGATGTTTTTGTTACCTTACTGACCCCCTGATCCATATCCTCTGTCAGCTTCAGGCTCCCAGCGTTAAAGGCTTCGACTTTGCAAAGCTTCACCTGGGTCAGCACAGTAAGGATGACATCATGGTGATCCAGGAGTCCGGTCCACTTCCTGCACCAGTAAAGGAAGCCACGCCCTCCGATGGCGGAGACCTCAACACCCCCAAATCCAAAGGATCATCCACCAAGGTGTCGCGGCCGAGCCGCCGCAGGGGGAGGTTAGAAATATGTTGTGACTTATTAAACAAACTTGTTAAAAAATATAGAATATGAACTTCACTGGCTCGTTGACATGATTATTTTTCATTCAGAGAAATCGTCGACATCGAACATTTTTACTGAAGTATCTCAAAATTTTACTTAATCCGGCAGCTGTGGCTACAATGTAGCTTGCCATCGCCAGTGTGTGAATGGGTGAATGACTGAATGTAGTGTGAAGCGCTTTGGGGTCCTTAGGGACTAGAAAAGCGCTATACAAATGCAGGCCATTTACCTGTTGTGTCCATTGTCAGGCTCAGCCCATCAGACGGCGACTCGTTAGGAAGCGACCAATCGAGCGGCAGGGAGTCAGCAGAAGAAAGCACCCGACCTGTGGCCACACCCAGCGAGGGGAAACAGCACAGGAAGACACCCAAAAATGGTGAGAGCCACAGTGACATAATCAGCTTTAGTATTTGTAATGAATAGGCTGTAAACAAAGGATGGAGGCTCTGCTCCGTTCAAACTTTGTCTTTTCTGTTTAATGCACTGCCTACTTGAAGGGAGGAGCAAAATGGGTACGTTACCATGCCAACACATTACCACCTTCTCACACACCGATCTCCAATCCACATTTCCTATCAACACGTGAAGCATTGCGATGCTGCAGAGACAAGAGCTCAACCTTTAAATTCACAGATTAAACAATAATAATAATTAATCTGTGACTGTGTCAAATCGATCCGTCTCCAGTAATCACAGTACCAGCGACAACAATACCTTAACTCATAAAGGGAAGAACAGGTCCTGGTTTATGAGGCGAGTCATCAGCAGTAAGCTAAATCTGAATACTGATCATCACTAAATGATGGAGCGAATTTTACTTTCCACTCTTACTTTATTAACTTCTCTTTTTTCTTATTCTTGTACACTTGGAATATACATGCTTGTTGTCTAAATGTTTATATTCAGACTTCTCTATAGTTTGAAGGTTATTTCTGGTAAAATAATTTCTCTGACAGTAACAAACACAACCCTGAGTAATGCTGAAGATCTGACCGCAGTTGTGGCTGAAGCATCGCTGCCCCTCTGTCAGCCTCCTGGATGTCCTCTGCATGTGACCTCTGACCTCTGTGCTGGGGGTCTTGGTCTGTCTGAGGGATTTCCCTCATTCTCTCTTTGTTTCTTCTGCTGCTTATTCTGGGAAAAAGTTTTTTTCTCCCACTTCATCATTATCCTTATCATCGCCATATTCATCTCCTTGTTGGTTGCTTGTCACTTTTTATCCTTCTGCAGTAACTGCAGCTCTGCACACATAAACACGTTTATTTCTGCTGTAAAGCTTTAACATGGAAGTCTATGGGACTGACCTACTGACTGAATGGGTTAAATGCAGAGAGGGATTTTCCCCACGGGGACCAATAAAGTACACCTTCTTCTACTCGCTCTGCAAGCTTTCAGTAGATGGTCACTGGTGAAATGCATCCTGGGAGTCTGAGCTTTCACTTCTCTGTTGGTCTTTAAGTCTCCTTTCACTTTTTTCTGTCCTCTGACCTCTCCTTCCACAGGTGCTCCATCAGGCAGCGGCCCGGACGAACTGCTGTCCTCGTCCTCCATCTTTGACCATGTGGACCGCCTGTCCCGCGGGTCATCTGACGGCACCCGTCGTCAGGCCAACAAGGTGCAGCTCATCGCCATGCAGCCACGTCCGAGCCCACCGCAGCCACATGCCCCATCACAGCCAAGCCCCTCCCTCACTGAAAAGGTCAACACAGAGGTGAGTTGACAACAAAAATACATCCAGTCACAGCTTGCCATGAGGTCATCATCATTAACTGTAGTCAACCGTCTCTGTTCCTGCAGGTGGCGCTGCGGCACAAGTCAGAGATCGAGCATCACCGGAACAAACTGCGACAGCGTGCTAAGAGGCGGGGCCAGTGCGAGTTTCCCTCCATGGATGACATCATGGACGCATTTGGAGATGGTCCAGTTCAGAGTGAGGCGGCACAGAGACTCTACAGCTCTGCCCACGACCACATGGACTGCATCCTGCAGGCCGATGATGCCTCACCCCCAACTCCCACCGACTCCAGGAAAAGGTCAGACCCTACCTGAGGTGAAAAAAGAATATTTCATTCTCCATGAACAACTGCTTCTGTGTGACTAAAGCGAAAGCTGACTCAATTCCCTCAAAGACAAACGTGTTCTCAGACTTCCTTGACGCATGCTCAGTCACACAGGTAAGGAAATCCCAGAAAGTTGATTCTGTTCATCTGGACATAGCATTACATTTGCATAATGACCAAAACTTGCAGCACTGATTTAATTGATTGTACAGTTTATAAGGTTGGGGGAACCTGCAGGCAGCAAAGACAGAAGAAGTGGATGATGATGAAATGTTTCTCTCACTGAAAACACTACATCCAGATGAATGGGACTGATGTCCTCAGAAGGACACATAGTCAATACTCTTGTCAGTCCTTCAGGGTTGGTGCATGTCTTTGATCCTATAGGTAATATTCATGAACATGACCTCAAAGGGTAGCCAGGGTGAAGAAGGTGTGCATTTTGGGAATCTTAGCATTTTATCCCTGCTCTTTGCAAATGATGTTGGTCTTGGAGGCTGTGTGGACAATAGCTGATTTTTCTCTTTGGGCTCGCGGACAAAAAGGGGAAGGTGGAGCTTGAGATGGACTGGTGGATTGGTGCTCCATGCAGGAGTTGTACCGTACTGCTGCTGTGAGGTTAAGAAAGAGAGCTTATCTCGAAGATGTCCGTTTCAACCTGACACAGGAGGAGCTCAGAATCGAGCCATGCTCCTTCTCATATTTAAGACATACCAACCGCATCCCTGTTAGCACCAAAGCTAAGCTCATTATTGTCCCATCTGTTTCCAGCCTGACTGTAAACTCTTGTGTTTTTTTGCCAGAGGGAGGCGCTCTCCTAGGAGTCGGCGGGCTCAGCCAGGACCTGGAAGTCTTCCTGACACGGACAGAGACCGGCTGCTCACCGATCAGAGCGCCACCTACAGGAAATACCCCGGACTCAACAACGTGGCCTACATGGTGAGGCAAACAAAATTTAACCATCAAATAAGCAAGGTAGGTGTGAGCTGGATATGTTGCCTGTTCTAAGCATTCACAGACACACATAATATTTGAGTGTTTGGAGGTACACAGCTGATCTGATCTGTTACTGATGGTGTCGTCAGCATGACGTGGACAGAGCTGTACACTGTTACTGAACTCTGAGTGACACAGGAAGTCTTTTTTGAGCCCTGTGGACTTTTTTTGTAAGACAGCAGAGCGCTGACTTGATGTTCTACTTCATTTCCTACAGTCGGACCCCGACCTGCCCCCGGACCACGGCAGCCCCTCCCCCACTGATGAGGTCTTTGACCCTGCCCCGGCCCCGCCACCCTACATGCCCCCCCAGCCCTCCATTGAAGAGGCCCGGCAGCAGATGCACTCTCTTCTGGATGACGCCTTCGCCCTGGTGTCGCCGTCCTCGCAGGGCAGCGCCGGGGTAAGCTCTGCCCTGCCCAGCCCCTCCCCTCAGAGCTGGCCCCCAAACCAGCAGTGGGGCTCTTACCCAGCAGCCCCCCCTCACAGCCCCTTCTCTGCAGTGAGTGTGTGGACCTGCAGATGAAGCAGATACTTCTGTCAGGAACTCGTGCTCTGGTTTAATTCTCTTCTTTCTCTTCTTCCTGCAGAGATATGCAGAGCTGGGGATGTCCCCCACCTCAGTCCAGGGCCTCCTGCAGAGGTTAGTATCAGAATACAGAAGATTTGGTCCAGTCTGAGTACTAGGTCAGAACCAGAGCTCATTCTCTGTGTGTTTCTACAGGCAGGGGCTGAGCTCAGGAGGGTATGTGTCTACTGGAGATCAGCTGCAGGAGTCCATTTACTCCAACAGGGGGCAGTATGAGGACCCACCCTCCTCCTCTAGACCTCGACCTGTAGGAGGGAGCACAGGTACAGTCACAGCCATCAACAAATAACAGCTCACCGTGCTTTCAGTTTATATGACCTGACAGCAGGTATCTACTTTTCATGATGGGGGGTTCATAGAAGTCACTGCAGCTATATACATGACCGGCCCCCTGCTGGGCAGCGACAGCACTGAGGATGGCCTCAGTGAGTCAATAAATACATTCAGTTCTGTAACTTTATGCCATGAAATATACAGATTAAAGTAAAATGAATGAATCAAATCTGAGTCTAAAATATTCTCCTCTTATTTTCACTTTCTGACGTGTTTTAGATCCTGAACTTGTCTCAAACAGTCAAAATGTGCAGAGGTAACCCATAATACAGCTGACTGGTCATGCGGTAGAGGCTGCCCTCTGGTGGTGCCATACACTACAACAAATATACAGCATTTCTAACAGTTTAGGAAAGAAAGAATTATCATTCTCTCAAGATTTCTGAAAAGAATCATATTGTGTGTGAATACCCAGAGACTGTAGATCAGGTTAGTTAATGTGGGACGAGGCATTTTTTTCTCATGACTCTGACAATAAAGCCAAAGGTAACAAACCTCACATGACTTTGTCTGTATTCAGTTTGTTTCCACGCAGGCTGATGATTTACTAATGTTGTATCTGCTGACTGGTTTCACTGACCTCCAGGTGCACAGCTCCATCACCTGACCCAGGTGGGTCTGTCCAGTCAGATTGGTGCATACCCTGGGGTGGGTCGCAGCATGTCGGGCCCCACTGGCTCTAGCTGGAATCAGCAGCATTCAGACCAGGACCTTTCCAGGCCGGGAGCCAGCAGAGAGAGCGTGAGTGGTGAAATCAGTAAAGAAAATAGCTTGGTGGTGCAAAGGTGGAGCTGAAATGTCTCACCCTTTCTCCTTTCTTTTCACAGGTGATGTCCTTTCCTGAGTTCTCCTCTTCCTCTGTTTTCCAGATGCCCAGCTCCTCATTGCGGGACCCGTCAGCTCCACCTCTCCTCCTGACCTCACCTACTCCAGAATATCCGCCTGAGGATGCATCACCATCTGCCCACACCTCCGCCTCTCTTATAAAGGCCATCAGGGAGGAGCTGCGACGTCTCGCACAGAAACAGGCGGCAGTGACCAGCTACCCGTAAACTGGTTTGGACCTCTTTGGATCAGGACTCAGCTGGTTTTGAAAGTTTTAAACCACATAGAACCTGAAAGGTCTAAGGGAAACCATGAAACTAACCAATTTACACTCTGGGCTCTGTTGAGCTAGTGTACGTCTGTGCCGGTAAACCCAAAACAAGTCTGGACCACAATCCATGTCTGAAAACTTGGACGTCTCTCCTGGAGACCTCCGGTACTTTACAGGGTCCTGAACTGTCTGTCCGTCACTCTCAGCTCTGTTTCATTAGACATGAGTTTGACTTGTATTTTCCACTGAAGTGCTTCCTAAAGAGCATCATTAATGATCATCCTTCCTGAACCTCTTGATTCAGTCGTTACTTTTTAGACATCTGGAGCAGCAATTCATTCCTGAACTTGTGGAGTAGATGGTCCTTGATGGTCTTCAACCCGATTGGCCTCTTGGTCTTCTGGAGTTTAGTCATTGGAGAGTTCATTCTGGCCTCCTGGAGTTCTTGAGGGTTTTGAGGGGTTTGGTCCAGCCTAATATTGGGGGACAGTTGGAGCAGCTGCTTTTATTAAACCCAGTTCTAACTGCAAGATTAGTATTTGAGACCAGTCTAGAGTGAACTTTATGTTGACTGCACCAGCCAGCCTTAACTATGCCCGGTGGTAGCAAACTCATTCACTCGAACATGCAAATGAAGATGGGTGTTGCGTAACAGCAAGCATTCTTGCTAACTGTTTACTTTTGGTGTTTTAGTGGTTAACACATTTACTTGGGAAATAAAAGGTCACTGGTTTAATTCTAGTTTCTTGAGGAAGGGCCTTCATTGTAAACCTCTACCACATCAAACTTGTACAGCTGTTGTGACCCCCTGTGGTAAGAGAGCAGCTAAAAACAGCTTTTTTAATTTAGATGAAAGTAAATTTAAAAAAAAATTACTACAAATAAGAAAATTGAAACATCATTAGTTATCTCAAGGACACACTGATCGCCAAGCAGTCTAACGTGATAGAACATGAGAAGCATGGCATTAGGACCTAAATAAGTCATTTTATTGACCGGGCATAGACAGAAGACCTCCTGGGTAAAACAAGGATATGGTCATGTAATTGTTGATGCTCATGAAGCACAAGTGTGATAAAGTGCAGCACGACTAAATGCTCGGTCATGGACCAACTCAAACTTTAAGGCTCTCCAGTCAGTTCAAACAGATCAAGAGAGTCAACTCCTCGTTGTTGTATCTGTAACAGTCTGTCTAGCTTGCTTGTTGTAAAATTAATTTATTGCTCATAGAAACAAATGCACAGTGGCTCCGTGCCTCAGAGGGTCCTGGTTTTGAGCTTGGGTCGGATCTGCTATGCAGTGGTTGTATGTTTTTGTTGTGCTGGTGAAGTTTTCTCCGGGAGCTCGAGTTTTCTCAGTGTTGATGAATGTACTAGGTCAGGTAGCTTATCTTGTTTCAAATCAGTCCGCTAAAAGAGTGTATAGTTCTCAACAATTTCATTTTCTGGTTTGAAGAACATGCCAAGATTTGCAAGAAGACTTAAGGCTGAATGGTGCAACTACCAATACTTCTCAGGCCTGACTTAGAACATCAGGTTATGAATACCTTCTTAAGTTAGTGCAACCAACCTTTGGAGAAGAACTTCCTTCTTCTAGTCTTTCAGAACTTCGTGATCGTTCCTGGAGTTCTAGAGTGAATGGATCTCCAGGGAATCTATCCGATGGAACCTCTGCGAAGTGCTGTCCTTAATGGCCTTCTGGTGGTTCATCCTATTGGGGTAGATGGTTATTCTTGACCTTTTGAGTGGATATTTCCCTCTGGACCAATTCCTCCTAAAGTTCTGAAGTGGATTGATTCTCTGGACCTTCTGTGGTGCTAACTGTCAGCCTCATACCATCTTGTCATTAACCACTAATTGCCTTCCACACTCCCATCAGCCACGGTGGTCAGGTGTCTGTTCATAAACCATATCAATGAGGTCTTTGCACTGTCGACAGCTGGAGGTGCCGCACAGTTCCTGCTGCACGGGGATGCAAAACAAGAAAAATAATATTTATAGCTATCTATAAGAATGAATAAATATATGTAAAGAGATAGAATCCCAATGAGCACAATATTAATGTAAGAGTTATTACTGGAGTATTGAGATGTTACTTATTTTTTATTGCTTATATATGAAAGTATACTTTAAATGCTTTATTTTGATCAAAAAAAAAGACCAAACTACTGTTCTATGGTTGTAATCCTCTTGTGTTTAAGCTCGCTGTAGATTTTGAGCTAACATTTGTTTCTCTGTGGAAACGTTGCTTAGCGTAGCCGCTCGCTCATGTATCGGTGGCAATGAAAAAAAATTCAGCTAATGCATTGCTTTGGTATCGAGCTTTTTGTCGCTGATTTGTTGCATCCATCAGTCTGTGAGCAGAGCGCTGTAGACAAGTGGGTAAAAAGTGTTTGTGAGAGAGGGGAACTAGTCGTTCATCACCGCCGCAAGGTGGTTCTTCCTCAGACGAGAGCTGCTTCATAAACTCACTGAGAGATGTCTCGTCAGAGCTGCCTGATGATCCTGATGAAGGGAAAAGCAAATAGTGATAAGGTTTATATTTCCAGGACTCCAGGCTGATCTTTTGTCTCACATGTAGAACACGTCAGGAAGTGCTCATTTCAGCTGTACTCTTCAGTGATACTCTGAGTACACTGTGTGGTTCAGGTGAGGGATCTGCCCAGGAAATTTCCCATTATGTTAGCTTCATTGTTCTCACATGAAATACAGACTTCATGCCAGGACATTGCAGGTAAAGGTGTTAATGTTTAACCTGCAGCTCTATTGGGCGATTAAGAGCATAAATAACTTTTCGTTGTTTCAGCCTGTGGCTGAATCCTCACACTCCCCTGAAAGGTTCGCACCGTTTCATCAGGGGAGGAAAATAAGGTTTGTCATTACTGACCTTTTATACTAGTGAATATTTTTATTTTTATTATTGACCTTGTCCAGTGAGTGAAGTCTGCAGAACGTTCTGGAAGCTTGTAGAAGACCGCTTTGCAGACATGATTGTAGATCCAGAGAAATGTCTCTCCATGTGGACCTCCTGATATTGTCTCTGCATCTATTGTTTCAACCTTTAGTTTCATGTCCTGGCTGCATAGCTGAGCGGCTGGTTCCTCTCTTTGCTGATTGGCTGTCCTCTCTGTGGTGTGTTGGTGGTCAGTCACTCATGGTAAAGGTTTGTTTGCATCTGCTCTCTGCTCTTCTTCAGCATGTTCAACTAAGTTTGAGGCTTTAGCTATTTGTGGTGTTGCAGTTAATGTTTAGCATGCTGCCAAAAGATGTAAAAAAAGTGAAGAATCGTTCCACATCCAGTTAAGAGTGAGCAAAGAGTGATTCATGTCACAGTGCCATGAAAGCACCGTTCATCCAAGCACAGCCAGAAAAAACACACCATGAGAACCATCATGTTTTTGTTTTTTAGGAGATTTTTGAGTCTGAATGAAGATACTTATGGTTGGAGTGGATATGATGTTGAATAGAAACCTATTATATACGGAAAAGATTTTATCTGTGATTGTTCTGCTGAACAGACTCAAAGACACAACACATTCGTCATGAACCAGAAACCAACTGCAGAACTCTTTACCTGCTACAGACGATCTGATTGGACCTAGCACCTGTCAGTCACGCTGTAGGACTCAGCAATGCCTACAGGATCAAATGGTGCTAATTCAATGACTCAAGGTGTCTGAAACGATCAGATCACCTCAAAAATGGAAAATAATCCTGCAGGTGTCCGAATAGCAAAGAAAAGTCTGACTTCTCAGCAAACTCTTCATAAACTTCTCCTGAATGTTTCTGTTTTCCAGAGACTCTGTTTTCTAGACCTGTGATCCTCAGTAAGAGTCCAGCAGATGAGCAGACGCTCAGAGGATGATTTTTCATGACAAAACTACTGATCAGCACTCTGAGACCTGCTGAAGTTTGCGGGGATCACGGTTGCTCCCCTCCGTGCAGGCCGAGCCGGTCCAGTTGCTGTCGTGGACAAAAAATATGAAACTGTGGAGGTATTGTACAGACGAGACAGGAGCTGTAACTTTCCATTCCGACTTTATTCATCTCCACACAACAACTGAACACATTGTGCCAAAAACCAGCAGAACCTCTCCTCCCGACCTTGGTGTGAGTGGAGCCCTCTGGTGGGCCACCACAAAACTGCAAAAACTGCTGCAGAGCAGATCAGCAGCTGCAGGTGGAGGTGATGGAGTCAAGGCACAGGAAGCATGTGGTCAGCTGATCATTAGCTTTAGTGGGGAGAACTTTGAAAACAGATCTTTGAGACAGATCATTTGTCAAACAGATCTTGCGCAGACTGCAGCTGTCGGTGGATCTCCTTCAGAAGCTTTTAAAACAAACCTGCTGCTGCATTGGCACATTTTTAAAACTTATCAGTTTCAACTTTGTTCTGTTGTTTTTGAACAGAGTTTAAAGGATCTGATAATTATTTGTTTCAAAATTTTAAACCGATTCTATGTTTTAGCTACTATTCCAGCTTTTCCTGTTATCTCAAACTGCCCGCTAAAATAAGAGCTTGGACAAGCTTTCCCCTGCCAAAATCAGTAGCTGTATCTGCACCAGCAATTGAAACTGTTTTCAGGTGTTGACCATTGACCTGCAGAGAGCTTTGCTTTCGCCAGGGTTTCAGATTTCCCCTCTGTCAGTAGTTTTGTCATGAATGAACTTCTGTACGGCTGCTCCGAGTCGAACCACATTCCTGTTGTTCCTCTTCAGGCTCCGTTTCCACGCACCGCCTCGCCGATTTACACACTTACACCAGGTGAGAGCAGGCCCCAGGTGTGGTTCAGGTAACTTGGTGATGCTGCTTCATGGAAACAGAGCCTGGGGGAGTTCTTTTAATGTCGAGTCAGTGAGCTGGGAACACTGCCAGCAGCCTCACCTGTTCCACAGTGGCCAGATAAGTGTGCCGCTAACCTGTGCGGGTCACATTGATAGGATCTGTTCTACCCTGCCTCTGTGTGAGCTGCACCCTGTGGTGTTTCAAGTCTGACAGACTGTGTTCAAAACATTAAAGAGACATGTTCAGATTCAGAGAGGCTGACGGCTTTTTCTTCATTCTTCGACGATTCAGTTTTCCTCTGATGCGCTGCACAGCATCTAATCTGTCTGATCCCTCCAATCGGCCAACGCCTCATTCCAAGACCACACAGCTCTGCATATGGAGGCCCATTTCTGGCACAATGACACTGACTCATGGGACAGAGTCACCAAGTTTAATAGCAATACTGTAATCTAAACAAACAGCTCATTTCTAGAAAGATCTGAAGTTTAGGAACAATTTGTTAAGAATAAAGTCATAAGCACACAAATCCTCATTAACATTATTTACATTTTAAATCTGGTGTCAGCAGGGATAGCTATCGCCTGCATCCACAGACTGTACGGGAGCGTCTCTTTCTCTCACTCACACACACACATCCTTCCTGGATGGTCTGTTAATACAGTAACCTCACAGTAGTCACATGACGCCATTAAAAATGCTCCAAAAGGCTCCAACAGCACAAACACAGTCCAGCGGTCCAGTTAGCAGACAGCTAACAACTACACCAGCCTGTGTGATCATCCACTTGCCAGTCAAAGAGGCCACGCCCCCTGATTTATACAGGTGAGTTTAGGAACCATCCTCCCCCTTGGAGTTGTTAAAAAGGAGGAAATTATCTATAAAGACATGATGAGATTGTGTATCAGGTTTTAAGCATGTTTATTTATGCTGCAAAGTTTTAACATGGGAGTTTACGGGCACTGACTCACTGCTGCCACTGCTGGACCTCAGAGGAACTGCAGGGATCTGTCTGTAATTACTGTCAGTGCCAGCAGGTGGAGCTTCAGGACTAAAGTTTAAATATTTGTGCTCTAACTTTCATAAAGTGAAAATATTCCAGAGGAATGTGTGATGGGTTGAGATCTATTAGGTCGAACTGCTCAGAGATTAAATTATTGATCTTGTTTTTGACCATATTGTTTCATTTGCTGACTTTCTGTCTCTCATTGTGACGTTAAATGTTGTGGAGAGGCTCTTGTTTTGTTTTTCTTCACTCAGCTGCTGATGGGCGGAACTGAACCACTCCCTGCACACAAAGCTCCCTACCCCTCCCCCCGGGCTGGCTCTCTGGTGACGACAGCACTTCCTGAATCACCTGGACAGGTGAACAGCTACGGTGTTGACCTACCTGTCGGGCTGTGACCTGCTACAGGATGAAAATAGACCTCACCGGCGGCCTCAGCGTTGAAACTCAACATCTGTGTGAGTACTGGTTTTATTTGAGAGAGAACGTTAAGGGTTCGATTCCGCTGTTGGTTCCTGTGTGAGAGGTGAAGCTGAAGTGGCTGTAGTCATAATAAATCCCGCACTCAGTTTTAATCGCGCCGGTTCTTCCCGGACCATTTACCTTTGACTGGGCTCAAAACGATTCCGTCCAGTTCATTAAAGAAGGATTAACATGTCTGTTAAAATATCTCATCATCCAGAGTTTGTATGCTTGTTTCTTTAAGGTTTGAGGATTTCTTACGTGTAGTTCAAAAAACTCATTGTCTGCCTGAAATCTGCAGCAATGTTATTTGCCAAAAAAAGACTGCTTGTATTGGTGTAAATGATTTTTGGCCTATGATATATGAAACATATGTCAAATATGTCCCTCAAATGATCTCAGGTTGTCTTGAGCCACCAACAACACTCTTGTTTTATCCAGCTAATAAGTCTCTTTGACATTAAAAGTGTGTTTTTTCAAGAGACACTTGGTTAAGATGGCAGCAGATATAACAAAGTAGTTCAATAAAGATATTTTAAGTGGCCAAAAAGGACTGGATTGGTTATAAAGCAGGTACAACAACACAGGTTCATACTTACAACATAACTTAATATATAATTCATCTCTAAATCATGTTCTCTACAGTCTGTTTACCAATATAAGTAAAGACATTACACATAAAAAAACAAACAAACATTGAAACATTGGAAATCACTTCGTTACAACACCTACTTCAGTTTCCTCCACCTCAGCTTCACAGAGAAACTAACACACCTCCCTTGTGAATAAAGCACAATCTGTGTTTGTGAGAGCAAAATGATTTTAAAAAAAAGCTTCAGAGAATGTAATAAAGTAAGCCTGACAATAATATGTTCTTTTTGTCTATTAATAACTGGTTTCAAATCCATAAATCAACTGCTCGTTTGAAACTCTGATTGGCAGCAGCTCACTGATCAGTCTGCTCAATCTCATCTTTTTCTGGAGGCGATTAATCAGTCAATAGATCAGTTTGATGGAGAAGGTGATCAGTAGTACTTTGGGACTTTTACTTTTGAAGGACTCAGCGGTGTTTGTAACGCCACCCTGAAGTCATTGGATGAACATCGGTTTTTCTACTCTGTAGACTGTAGACCCGCTGAAAGGTAAAACCAAACAGTTGTGGATTAAGCTCACTTGTTGTTCCTAGAGTATTTAAAACTAGAATGAGGCAGAGCCTTCAGTTTTCAGGCCCCTCTTCTGTGGAACCACCTTGCTGTTTGGATTCAGGAGACAGACACTATCTCTACTTTCAAAATTAGGCTTCAAACTTTCCTTTCTGCTAAAGCATATAGTTAGGGATAGTTAGTTATACTGCAATAGGTGTAGGCTGCTGGTGGATTCCCATGATGCATTGAGTTTTTCTTCTTCAGTCACCTTTCTCGCTCACTATGTGTTAATAGAGCTCTCTGACTCTCTTCCACAGCATGTTTTTTGTCCTGTCTTTCACTGTATTTGATTTTGCACTGTATAAATAAAACTGAATTGAATGAACTGAACTGAATTAAGCGTGAGTGAATGTTTGAAGAAGCCTGCAACATTGCCACAGATATGATTTTAATATAAACGATGAAATGAAGACTCAGTTTACTAATAACCGGATTAAAGTCAGCGGCGCTGCATGAAGCTGAAACTCTGCTCACAAATGTTCTGGCTCATGTATCTGCAGACGGTTGAACCTCAGACGGCTGAAAGGAAGACTTCTCATTTCAGGATGAGTGACTCTATGAAGACTCAGCTGGTGAGCTCCATCCATCTGCAGGAGGTGGAATTGCAGGAGAAACCTGCCGACGACAAGCAGGACAGCAACAATAGCAACAATAGCAACAATGGTGAGTCTGATAATCGATAATCAAACATCTGGAGATGATGTGATGCCCTTGGAAACATTGGAGGGTCCTGTGAGGCCCTTTGAAACGTTTCCTAAAAAGGTTGTGATGTTATTGTGAATGAACCTGTCTGCAAAAACTGCAAAAACATCAGGAGAAGCACAGTAGGTTTCTGCCATGGGCAGGTTTTAACGGTCAGTTTCACTACAGAGACCTTCTTTGTACTTTATTTCAGTCCAGTTTTATTCCTAAAGTACTTAACAGCAGAAGTGCGATGCTTTATTCTGAAAGGTAAAGACTCGAATTCCTGTTCAAAGAATTTCCTTTGAACAGGAAGAAACCTCCAACAGAACCAGGATCAGGCGGTCCTGATCAGGAGCATGCTGGGACTCCTCTGCAAGGAGGTTAAAGCTCAACTGTTTTAGGATCATATCAGTCCACCACAGAAGAACTAGTTCTCACCACCTCATTTCCCTCATTATGAAATTAAAAGTGTCTGTCACAGCCATTCTGAGCAAGAGGAAGGTGGTGATGTTAGTTGATGTATTGATTGATTCTTGCAGCAGATAAAACGTTTACAGTGGAGGATGCCGTGGAGAAAATCGGCTTCGGGCGTTTTCACATTCTGCTGTTTGTCATCATGGGCAGCTCCAACGTGAGTAATGTTTATGCTCAGCAGCAAAATACTCAGAGTATTTAAAGTAATCAGGGTGCTCACTGTTGTGCTCGTGTTTGTGCGCAGATCGTGGAGGCGATGGAGATCATGTTGTTAGCTGTGGTTTCTCCGGAGATTCGATGTGAGTGGCGTCTGGATGACTGGCAGGTGGCACTCGTCTCCACTGTGAGTCACAGCACACAGACTGATCTGCTGATAATTTATTGATTAATCAATTAATTTGCGTCAACCAGTTAGGCTGAAACCTCTGAACTCTCAGAGGGTAACCCTGACCTCAGTGGGGCTTTCTTTAGCATGGCTTGACTTTATATGGTCAGCAGCTCTGAACAGGTCTCACTGATCGATCACGTTCACAGTCAGCAGAGCAGCTTCTTGTTTCATTACATCAGAGGCATGTGAGCTCATTAACGTGATGGCTATATGAAAGTGCTGCAACACTTCTCTCTGTGTCCTCAGATGGTTTTTCTGGGCTTCATGGTTTGTGGAGTGTTGGGAGGATACATCGCCGACCGATACGGACGCTGGAAGGTCAGAAACAACCGACACGCAAGGTCGCAGCTGGAGTCTGTGCACTGATTGGTTGACTGCTGGTGTGTGTGTGTGTGATCCAGGTCGTGTTCGGTGGCTTCGTGTGGAGTGCGTACTTCTCGCTGCTCACGTCATTCGCACCGTCGTACGGTTGGTTCATCTTCCTGCGTGCCATGGTGGGCTGCGGCGTAGCAGGAGTGTCGCAGGGGTCAGCTCACACACACAAACATTACGCTGAACATCCTGCAGTCTGATTGGCTGGATGGTGGTAAGCTTCAGTGGCTGCTCTTATTGATAGTGTCTCTGTTCAGGTTTGTGCTGAAGACCGAGTTCATCCCGGCAAAGCATCGAGCCACCCTGCTGCCTCTGGCCACCGTGAGTTCATCCTTTCTTTGAGTTTCACTGGTTTCCACAAAAATAAAGACGAGGAAGTCAGAATCATGTTGACCACAAAGTACTGCTCCATCTGGGAGACCTCGCAGAGCGAAACATCACAGAGGTCCTAATGAGTGTCCACACAGGAAGCGATCATCAGCATCACTTTATCACTGACAGTTGGTCGCTATCAGACACTACAGGCTGAGGTTGCCTGGGTAACCCACCGCTGTATATCAGTCAACAGTATTTGTGACTCCGTTGGTCGTTGCCTTTATTGCTTACCTGGAAGTTGATAAAAGTTTTACTGAGGGATCACCCACTCCCTGTCACCAGCTGTTATTTCGCTCGCAGTTCCTTCCTTACTCTGCTCTAATCCTCATCTCTAAGGTCATGTTTTGGAAATCAGATATTGTGATAGAACAGAAGTTGAGAGGGTTCTAGTGCCCATTACTGAGGACCTCACAGGGTTAAATCCAGTGTTTTATTTGACCTTCATAATAATCATGGGCAATAGCAGCTTGACGCAGATTTTATTACATGGAAAACTCAACATGCTCAGCATAAAAGATAAAAACATAAAAGATGAGTAGGTCTATTATCTTTTTAAGGCAATACAATCAAAGAAACACGTGTCAGTGTATACATGCAGTTATTAATCACAGTCTTGTGTAGATAATATTCTGTTTTTAAAGAGATGTGAGAAAGATAAAGTTTTAGATGTCCAGCAAATACAAAACATCACAAGGCGACAGCAGCAAAGCTCAGAGTCCGTCTCTAAAACACGTACATGTATCATAAATCACAGATAATGGTCTGTTGCCAGCCTTATTTTAATGCTTAATACCTGTCATGGAGAGAGCACAGCTCCATGGGTAACAGCTTCAGCTCACGTCACGTTGTTTGTTTGTTTTTCTCCCATGGGGTTTTCAAAGGCATCCTCAAACTCAGCTTAGTTACCTGTATGGTGTGATGTCATCAGTTCAGATCTCCCAGCATGCTCCCTGTTTGTGTGTCAGATATTCTGGATGCTGGGCTCCATGCTTATCATCATTCTTGGTATGCTGGTGGTTCCAACTTTGGGCTGGAGGTGGATGATACGGATCTCTGTCACGCCGAGTATCATCCTCATCTTCCTCTTTAAGGTGAGATATGCCCCTCACCTGTCCACCCTAACCTGTGCAGCAGTGCTGTGATCATTAGATTAGAAATGAATGCACATATGAACATTCAGTGTGGCAAATTAAACGAAGAATGAAAGATTCCTAAAGAGGTTTTCAAAGATGTTTAAGTCTTGCTGTAATAATTCACAGTTACTAAAAGAAGTGAGGGATGATTTGGAGGTTCTGATGTAGTTTGTCAGGTTTTAGGTTGTTGGTTGTTAAACTAAAAGTGCCAAAAGGAGAGGGGTGAACAAAAAAGAGAAGCGGAGGCACTAAACTAGTAGAAATCACATGAAGTGCCACTTAAAGCATAAGCTGGGGAAGACTAAGTTGCCACAATAATCTCATCAAGGCTAATGTGAGTTTCTGATTGCTGGATGTATTCAGGCTCGTGAACCCAGGCTGACTGCTGTTTCTGTATGTATTGATTCAAATCAGTTTATTCCTGAGTCGGCTCGTTACAACGTATCAGCAGGAAAGACTGAGGCTGCCATGAAAACACTGCACTGGATTGCTAAAATGAACCGAGCTTCTCTTCCGCCAGGACGACTCGTGGAGCCCGTCACGGTGCGTTAAGTGCAGTGAGTAAGACTTGAAATAAGTGTACCGATCTTCCTGAAAGTCGTTTGCTGAGGGAATCTTTCAGCTCCTGAAAATGTTTTGCTGTCAAAATGATTAAAAATATTTCAAAATTGTTTTATCTTAAAGTTTGTGATAACAGTCTACTGGAAAAACACTACACAGGGCAGTATGTGTAATTCACAGGGATGTCCTGATGGTGGCTCATAATATAAAGCAACTTGAGGTGATTGCCATTGTGATTTGGCGCCGTATAAATAAAACTGTTGAATTGAGTTGAATCTGAGGGTATCACTGGATTCAGTCATAGGATATTCGGTGTGAATGTTCCTGTGTGTTTCAGAGCGAAAGAGGCAGCTGGAGAATTCTGCTCAGCCCATTATTCAGGAGGACATCTGTACTGCTCTGGTACTCATGGTAATGGTATTTTATTTTTTAGTGTTTTAATAAAAGCAGGCTACATAGCCGTCACAGTAAAAGGGCATCAAAGGAGCAAATTATCAGATAAAAGCAAAAGATCCAGTGAAAGCAAACTGGAGGTTTGCACAGGTTACATTTACAGACAGGAATAGTCATGAAAAACTCAAACTGTCCAGCAGTTTTCTTCTTTAAGGAAACCAAATCAGAAAGTATGCGTGCTTTATATTAAAACATAGTAAGGTATCATAGGCATAGAGGAGAATACTGTATTATGTCTTCTGATTGGATGCCAAATAGGGAGATTTAAAGTACTAAGTTTATACAGACAAAAGTTGTCTATGAAGTGTTTCAAGCATTTCTGGAAACATTTCGTAGACAACTTAAAATGCTCCCAGCAGTTTTTTTTCCCAACCATAGACACATCCGAGGTTTGTAGAAGTCATTGAATGTGGTTGTTATACCCAGTATGTATAATCCTTCTTGGACCTGTTAAGGACCAACTTTCATTTGTTTCACTGTCAGGTTTGTGGCATCGTTTATATACTACGGCTCAGTGCTGAGCAGTTCGGAACTGTTGGAGAAGAACCTGTTGTGTGTGATCGATGCTGACAAAGAGCATCAGGTCAAACATCGCCATGAGGACGGACTGTGTTACTGCATCCCCTTTGGTTAAGGTGACTACCAGACTCTGCTTATCAGCTGCCTCGGAGAGGTTGCATGTGAGTCATCGTCAGCGAAATGCGTTGAGAGAATTTTCAGTTCATCAGTTTTTCAGCCACACTTGCAGAATAATTCCTAAAATGTACTGCGAAGGTTTGCTGCTGTGCTGTTCCCGGATCAGGTCTACTCTGACTCCTCTCTTCTATCCTCCCAGTGGTCCCAGCAAACATCGCTCTGCTCAACGTGTTTGGACGCAAGATGACTCTGACCGTGCTGCAGCTGTTAGCAGCCTTTTTCTTTATGATACTCAACATTTGCTCCACTATGTAAGAGCCCCACAGACTGGACCCCCCCGACCGGGTCCAAGTGTATGACGTCATCTCATTAGAGCAAGTCAAGGTTTGTGATGTCATCTGGTCTGTTTTGGTCGTGCAGGTTTGGCTTCACGGTGCTGCTGTTTCTGCTGCGGTCTCTGGTCTCCATGAACTTTAATGTGGTTTACATCTACACAGCAGAGGTACGTTCACAGTCTGCTGGCTTCAACGGTGCATTTTTTAAGGACCGGGTCTGAGGTGACAGGTGTTTTGGTTTCTCAGGTGTACCCCACGGTGGCGCGCTCTCTGGGGATGGGTTTCTGTACGTCGTTCAGTCGCATTGGAGGAATGATCGCTCCGTTCATTGCTCAGGTGCGTTGGCTGTCCTGCTTAATGATCAGAGTTTTCAGGTTTTTGGTCCAGTCTATCATTGCTTTGTGTGTACTTCAGGTGCTGATGTCTCAGTCGGTGATTCTGGCTCTCTGTCCGTTCGCTGTGGCCTGTGTGCTCTGCGCTCTAGGAAACTTCCTGATGCCAATAGAAACCAAAGGACGAGCTCTGCTGGTGAGAATGTGATTTTGTATGAGCTTTGTTCTTTT
The DNA here is from genome assembly GCF_018398535.1 of Haplochromis burtoni. NCBI lineage: Eukaryota > Metazoa > Chordata > Actinopteri > Cichliformes > Cichlidae > Haplochromis > Haplochromis burtoni. Next base: position 842,779 of record NW_024582610.1, on the reverse strand, counting down.
TTCTTATGTCTAAATGCCGTGGTCTGACATGATTGTTTGTTTGGATTTTTTCAGCAAAACTCCTGATGGTGTCTCCGAACAAACTGCTGCTCTTTGTTATTTCATTTTGGTTACATGTGTAAAGACTTTAAATATGATACTGACCTCAGGTGTTGCTGTGCCTTCATTAACAGCTCAAAGGGAATGAATGTTTGTTAGCATCAGTGAAGGAAACCTTACATTGTTCAGGTTGTCAGGCCAGTTATGAGCCCTGTTTCTCTGGTTTTTGTAGGATTATCTTTCACCTCCTCCTGCACTTCACATGAATCAGCTGTTACTTTATGCTTAAAAGATTCAACAGTATAACAATGTAACATTATTTCTGGCTCTTTGTATGTAAAGAATAATAATTACCGTATATTTTATAAACATATCCAGAAGGTACAGGTACAGTAGGCTCTAACAGTAATTCTGTATGCTCATTAATAAACTCCAACTATTGAACAAAGTGTTTGTGTGAGAGAGTCTACCTGTGGATGTTTTTTTCTCCTTCATGCTACAGATGTCATGTTTTACTTTGATCATATAAAACTGAATTTAATGAGAACATCCTGTGAGTGCAGTGTAAATGATCTTCCTCTGGCGCCACCTTCAGGACAAATGATACAGGCTCGCGCCTCAGGTGTGATATGAGCAGCCTCTCAAGTGCAGCTGTAACGGAGTCAAAAAAAAGAAGCTTTATAACATGTTAAGAGTTGGAGCATGTGCCAGATTTCGATGTCTCATTATGGAAATTTGTGATTGGAGAAAATGAATTAATTGATGTAAAAATAAAGAAATAAATAATCTTTTGTGGTAAACTGTAGGCAGTTCATGCTTGTCGGCCAAATAAATGCTGTTCAGATTAAAAATTTTAAAAAAGGTGATGATCGCAAAGTGAGCATGACCCTTCAAGTGACTACAGCCATATTAATGGTAAATTTGCTGGGTTAAGGTAAATGGGAATGAAGACAAATACTACTATAACTCTCGAAAATTCACAATTATTATTCATATGAAGATTACCATATTAAACTAACTATATTAAACTTGGAGCCACCTGGTCGACAAATAACGCAACTGCATTGTTAAGGTTCCTCGTGGCTGCACAACATGCCAGAGCAAAGGAAAATGATCCCAAAATGGAGACGGGTGCAGGTGAGCAGCATTGGTGTTTCTGTATGTTTAATAGTGAAAATGTTCTCACAGTAGTAATAGTTCGTATGTGTTTTTGTTATAAGCACTTCTAGCATGTACCCTGAAAGTTACAGCTCTAATAGTGGAGCTCTTTTGGAGCTCTTAATAGTAAGTTTATTTACAATTAGTACTTATGGTTAGCATGCTAAGCTAATACTCGTTAGCCTGTTGGGTGCTTACTGGCTGGCTCCTGGCTCTCATGTTTTGTACGGGAGTACATCACAGGTCAGGCTAACATGACCGGGCTGGATACAATAAAATTATATCTAAACGTTACTGTGTGTGTTTTCATTGAAAAATAATACATGAAAATATTTTATAAATTACCTGCACTATAGCAATATGTGCGGCTATATAAAGAGCCACCGGCAGGAAATAATCGCGGGAATAGTTTGTGGTATCGGTGGTTCATCTGCTGAGTAAAAAGATAAGAAAAGGAAAATGGATCGGGTGCTTGTCACAGTTGCTGCTGGCATTATGTACCTTAAGGCTGAAGAAGAAGCAGCGCAACTGAGAAGATCCGGGAGAGAAGAGCCAGAATGAAGATGAGGGGGAGGAGACGTGCCTTGATGGCGTGCCTTCTTCACTCAGTACATTTTTAAAAATAACTAATAGACGAGGCTGCCCGTCGCCTGGGGGACGTCGTATGGTAAGGTCATCGTATAATGATCTTCCCGGACTACTCAAAGTTGCTGAGTGAGAAGCGGAATACGTTTAATGAGTGCAAGAAGCTTCTGCACAACAAACGTATTGGTTTCTCCTTAATTTACCCAGCAGTGCTTGTTGTGAAAGCTCCTCAGGGATCCCGTCGCTTCGAGGACCATAAAAAAGCAATGACTTTCATTCACCCCATGGTGTAAAACCGGTTTGCTTGCCTGTTTGTTTTTGTCGTTTTTTGTTGGGGGTTTTTTCCCTTCATCTGTCGCTTTTGTTTATTTTTCTGGGTAGTAATTTTCTCCTGTTTTGTTTTTTGTTCTTTGTTTGTTTGTTTTTGTTGTTTGTTTGTTTGTTTGTTTGTTTGTTTGTTTGTTTGTTTGTTTGTTTGTTTTTGTTTTTCCTAGACCCCAAAGTACTGGAAAAGGTCGTGGCTCCAAAACTCCATTAATAAAACCTTATTAATGGAGTTTTTATTATGTTTAGAGAGAGATACAAATGATGATTATTACGTGCTCGCTTCATTTTCATATTAAGGACAATTCTGGAGGTTAACTCAGACCTCTTCTCTAAACTGAATTGGACACAAGGTGGAGCGGTGAGTTCATACCCTTAGTGGATCTATTGTACTGTGTCCATTCTCAATGTTCTGTTTGTTAAACTGTATTATGAGCATTAAACTAGAACAAAGTTTGGTTTGGAATGTATGTTTTATAGATAAGACTGTAGATCCAGTATATTCGATTGTGGGATTTTTTATTTTTTTATTTACACATTAACAAGAGAATTCTCAGTAAAACCAAAGTTACTTTCCCTAGTAACTAGTAAAGCAGGGCGATATGACCAAAAATATTTATCACGATATACATTTGAAAATTTGCGATAACGATATAACTGACGATATAATTGACACTAGACAAAATACTTTACAACTTCACAACTTTATTAGTGAAAAAAAAAACCCATAAATGTATTTTCACTTAAATACAAGCAGCTGTTTTTTATGTGCATTAAAGTTATATAAAAATTTAACAGTGCAAATGCAAATTTCTCGCTGACAGTTCAGTTTCAGAAAAATCAAAGGATTGATTTTAAGTGTGCCCGTATTTTCCAAAAAACACGGTAATAACCACGGCCCGCTAGCATGCTCTACCAGAAATAGTGTTTTGTTGTGTATCTGACGGATGAAAGCTAAACCAGTTCCACACCACTGAAGTTGCAGCATTTTTACAAACCAATTCTGGTTCAATTCTCTGCAATGTTGCGTGGAGATCAGGGGCAGTGCCTGTGGACTGGCAGACCGGGGTGGTGGTCCCCATCTTTAAGAAGGGGGACCGGAGGGTGTGTTCCAACTACAGGGGGATCACACTCCTCAGCCTCCCTGGGAAAGTCTATGCCAGGGTGCTGGAGAGGAGAGTTCGTCCGCTAGTCGAACCTCGGATACAGGAGGAACAATGCGGTTTTCGTCCTGGTCGCGGAACACTGGACCAGCTCTTTATCCTCTCGAGGATACTTGAGGGTGCATGGGAGTTTGCCCAACCAGTCTACATGTGTTTTGTGGACTGGAGAAGGCATTCGACCGTGTCCCTCGGGGTGTCCTGTGGGAGGTGTTGCGGGAGTATGGGGTGTCTGGCCCATTGCTACGGGCCATTCAATCCCTATACAACCGTTGCAAGAGCTTGGTTCGCATTGCCGGCAATAAGTCGGACTCGTTCCCGGTGGGTGATGGGCTCCGCCAGGGCTGCCCTTTGTCTCCGGTTCTGTTCATAATTTTTATGGACAGGATTTCTAGGCGCAGCCAAGTGGCGGAGGGCTTTCGCTTTGGTGGCCTCAGAATCTCATCTCTGATTTTTGCGGATGATGTGGTTCTGTTGGCTTCATCGGGTGAGGGCCTCCAGCTCGCACTGGAACGGTTCGCAGCCGAGTGTGAAGCAGCGGGAATGAGGATCAGCACCTCCAAATCTGAGGCCATGGTTCTCAGCCGGAAAAGGGTGGAGTGCCCACTCCGGGTCGGGGATGAGTTCCTGCCCCAAGTGGAGGAGTTCAAGTATCTCGGGGTCTTGTTCGCGAGTGATGGGAGAAGGGAGCCGGAGATCGACAGACGGATTGGGGCTGCAGCTGCAGTAATGCGGACGCTGCACCGGTCCGTCGTGGTGAAGAGGGAGCTGAGTGTAAAAGCGAAGCTCTCAATTTACCGGTCGATCTACGTCCCTACCCTCACCTATGGCCACGAGCTGTGGGTAGTGACCGAAAGAACGAGATCGCGGATACAAGCGGCAGGAAATGAGCTTCCTCCGAAGGGTGGCTGGCCTCTCCCTTAGAGATAGGGTGAGAGGTTCGGCCATCCGGGAGGGGCTCAGAGTAGAGCAGCTGCTGCTCCACATCGAAAGGAGCCAGCTGAGGTGGTTCGGGCATCTGCAAGGATGCCCCCTGGGCGCCTCCTGGGGAGGTGTTCCAGGCATGTCCCACCGGGAGGAGGCCCCGGGGCAGACCCAGGACACGCTGGAGAGATTATATCTCTCGGCTGGCCTGGGAACGCCTTGGTTTCCCCCGGACAAGCTGGAGGAGGTGGCTGGGGAGAGGGAGGTCTGGACCTCTTTGCTTAGGCTGCTCCCCCGCGACCCGCCTCGGATAAGCGGATGAAAGATGGATGGATGGAAGGAATTCTGGTTCATCCATTTCATTCAACGATCCGCTTTCGCCCTTCTCATTCTGCGTCGCCGGCATGTGCGTATGAAAACAAAGGCACTGCGCATGCGCGTTTTATCCATATTCTATCGCGATATTTCATTTTCCTATCGTTGCCCAACATTACACCGGTATTACCGTGAACAGTATGATATAGCCCAGCCCTAGTAACTAGTTACTTTGAAAGTAACGAGTAACTTGAAGTAACTGAGTTACTTTTGATAGAAGTAACTAGTAATGTAACTAAGTTACTAATTTAAAATAACTTACCCAACACTGGTGACAGTGGATCAACTGAAATATTTGGACGCTCCCATTACCGTTAAAGAGATAGTGGGAGTTATTAAACACCTTCCCTCTGATAAAGCACCAGGCCTGGATGGCTGTACGGCTGGATTTTATAAATCCTCTCCAGAAGAGGAGAGGATTTAAGAGCGCCACTGCTTTTAAACACTTATAATGAATCTTTTCAAGAGCGTAGGCTCGCACCTTCACTATCTGAAGCCATTATTACACTTATCCTGAAGAAGGACAAGGACCCCACTGACTGTAAAAGCTACCGACCGATAAGCCTGACCTCCTATGATAGTAAAATTTTATCTAAAATTCTGGCTAATCGATTAAACTGGGTAATAACCTCTCTTGTACATGTAGATCAAGTTGGTTTCATAAGCTCACGCTCTTCAGCTGATAATATTAGGAGGTTAATTGACATTATGTGGGCGGTTCAGGACAGTCATTCTCCCATAGCTGCGATTTTGCTGGATGCCGAAAAGGCATTCGACAGAGTCGAGTGGAGATATCTATTTGCCACTTTGGAGTGTTTCGGTTTTACTAAAAGCTTTATTAACTGGATTCATCTTATATATGTACACCCCAAGGCATCAGTACTTACAAATGGAATAATAGGGCCTTCTTTTGAACTAGGTAGAGGAACCAGGCAGGGGGATCCCCTCTGCCCACTCCCCTCTGGCCCTTGAACTGCTGGCAGAGGCTATTCATAGGGAGCCCAATTATCCAGGTGTCAGTATAGGGAGAGACTGTCATAAACTGTTGTTGTATGCTGATGACATTTTGCTTTTTATATCAGACCCAGAAAAGTCTTTAAAGTCCTTGCAGGTAATAATAAATACGTTCTCAGCTATTTCTGGTTACAAGGTGAATTAGACCAAATTGAAGGCCCGTCCGTTAACTAGTTATTGACCTAGGTCACTTTTTCAAACCGGTATGTTTTCCTGGCCTCAGAAGGGCATTAAGTATTTAGGCATTACCTTCCCGCCTCATCTGTCAGACCTAAGATAAATTTTGAACCTTTACTCAGCGATATGAGAATTAATGTTGATCGTTGGTCTCAGATGTATCTCTCGATGTGGGAAAGGTAAATGTAGTTAAAATGGTATGTACACCTAAGTTCAATTATTTGTTGCAGGCTCTACCATTTCATGTTTCTTTGAAATACATCAAACAATTTGACCAGCTTTGCAAAGCATTGATATGGAGTAATAAAAAGCCTAGACTGAATTTGAGAAAATTGCAGAAACCAGTAGACAGAGGTGGGTTAGGGATGCCCAATCTACTTTTATATCATTATGCTTTTTCTCTTTGGCATTTGGCACATTGGTTTTTACCCCCTGAGAAAGCGCCTCCTTGGTTCTCTATTGAAAGTACTGCATGCTCGCCATTTACACCATTATATAGCTTATCAACTAATCCGTCCCCCCACATCCAATCACATCCGGTATTTTTTCATTTAAAAGAAGCATGGAAAAGATTGTCCAAATTATTCAAATTTGACCCACATCTCAACCAATCTGCTGGTATTTGGTATAATCCCAAACTTTCTATTGCCAAATTACCCTTCTTTTGGAAGCTCTGGTTTCAGAGAGGTATAACAGTTGATAGGTTTATGCTACAAACCTATTCGCTGGAACGTTCAAGACAATTCTACTACGCAGCAATAGCAAGACACGAGTAGGCAAAGTTCTTTGTGTCACTCATATACGATGGAGAGAACCATGACAAGCGCCGTTCCTTCGCTTGACCCCAGTCACTCTCGTCCACACTCCCTCGTAACACTGCTCTTTTATTGAGGTTACATGAATATACATAGGTTCATTAACATATGACGTATACATACAAACAAAGAGTACCTTGCCTGTGCGTGTGCGTGTGTGTGGTCAGAGTGTGACCCCATAAACGACTTCCCTAAACCTGCTCGTCTGGAAGTTCAGCAGTTCATCTAAACAAAAGGCACTTAGACTAAAACAGATATAAATGTGTTTGCTATACCAGAAGGCACACAGAGTCTTTACAGACTGCTAAGGATCAAACCTCTATCAATATGCAATTGATTATAAAACTTTAAGCATATATGAGTAAATATTTCTAAGCATAAATGACAATCCAATATTATAAACCTGACACAGTGCTGGGGGATCTTTACAAAAACAGTATATTTAAATCATTTGAAAAACTTGCAGAAGAATTTGATTTTGTCACGGCTGGGGGAGGGAGCCGTGTGGTGTGGAGGAAAAGGAGGACCCAAGATGCAGCAAACTGATGATACGAGTGATGTTTTATTTACAAAGGTGGTGGTGGCAAAAACAGGCAACGAGGTATGAGTAATTTACAAACGGAAACCTAAACTGGGAGAAACTAAATGACAAACCTGAGACCATACAAAGGAGGTGCGGGGCAGAGGGACGCAGAGACAGGACACCATGGAACGCAGATGAATGCAGAGATACGCAGAAATACACGGATGAATGCAGACGAGCCGACAACCAACACAGACCGACACCCACTAAATATACACACACAAGGTAATCAGGTAATCACACACAGGAGGGAAGAACAGCTGAACCTAATACACATGAGGACCGGAGGAGACAAGCTGAACACCATGACAACAGACACAGACCTTCAGAACAGAACAGGAAATCCAGAACACAAGCCTTCAAAGTAAAACAGGAAACACAGACTGATTTACAACACAACACGGGGACATGAACAGAGCACCAAGGACAGACACAGGTAGGGCTGACAATACACCAAACTACAGGTTCAACCCTAAACTAATACAAATCAGAATAAACACAAAACGCTGGGTCAACGACCCAGGACCATGACAGATTTACCTTGGCAGGAATTTTGGAAATAACTGCAACTAAGACATTTGATAGTTAATACATTTGGCTCATCCGCAAAGTTCCCTTTAAGCTGCGACTTTTTGGAGGAAATCAAAACAATCTTCGGGCGTGGACAAGAGGCATCAGCTTATTACAAAATGCTTTTATTAGCTTCCGATCCTAACACACTGTCCCTCAAAAGAACGAGGGAAATGGAATTAAATCTCAGCTTTACAGTGGAGGAATGGAACGGCATTCTTAGGAATCTGAAAAAAATGTCATGTGAACTGCGTTCAAGATTGGTTCAATTTAAGATTTTAAATAGAGTTTACTGGACACCCTCACGGTTGCACAGGGTGGGTCTAGCGACTGACGATGCATGCTGGAAGTGCCAATAGGATAGTGGCACACTTTTACATTTGTGTAGGGTAATTTCCAATAAACCAAGTTCAAAAAGGGGAGTCTATGGCTGACGCGTGTTCCTGGTTTCCAAAAGAAATGCTTCCAGTTGCATTATGATTTGAAGACTGTTTATTTATTACAAGCTGAAGATGTAACAATGAACTCCTTCCTAAATTAGCATGAAAGTTCCAAAAAATAGCAGTTATCCAGAACTACCTGTGCTCCTGAACAGCTGCCTGCATGTCTGTTTGAACATAACTACATCTAGGTAAAGGTTTCATTTGTAAGATGTAGTCATGCCTTATCAGAAAAAGTTAAATTCAAATAATATTTTTTTACTAATTAGTGTTTGTTATTAGTTAAATTAAGTTAATTAGTTAAAATCCATCTTTATTTGTTCAAATTGTAAGTAGTGTGCATTAGTGTTCTTTTTTTGTATATTTTTTAAAAACCTCAACCGTTAAACGTGTGTTCACGGTTATATAGGTTGAATCCAATGTTAAATGTTATTGTAAGTGTTACACTTGTTTAAATGATTTGTTTTACTTTGACTAAAGAGTTTTCCCAGTTACACAGGAAGCAAAAAAAATAAATAATTTTTGACATGTAAAGTGCTTTATTTAAAAATTTTCAGTTTTTCATTTTCAGTTTTTCAAATAGTGACATATATCGCTCTGGCCTTTCAGTAGCTGCCCTCTCCCTCTCTTTCTCCCTAGCCAGAGCCACTCTCTCTCTTTTTTCCTCTCTTTCCGCCTGGTCTTTTAAAAATTGTAGTATAGCCTGGCTGTCCCCGGGCCGCTTCCTCTGGCTCTTCCTCGACACTTCTGTAGAAGAGGATGAGGCCGGAGTGCTGACTGCACCACCTGTAGTGGATGTCAGGTTTGCTGCAACTACCAGTACTACTTATTGAGTGTTGCCCCTGGAGCACAGCATCCATCATTTTGTACCACTGCCAGGTGGTCCTCTACACCCTTGCCTGTTGGTGGATCCTTAAGCTCCTAAAAATATGTATTAATTGCTATATTATCACAGTTACATGGGCTGTATTACTAAATTGCAAAGTACATTTTATTTAAAAAACAAACAAAACAAAACAAAACAGGGCCTTGCATTTAAGGAATGGTAAACAAGTATTTTTTTAAACCACTCTAAGGAATCAGATAGGAACAGGTACATTACTTTGTATTTGGTCTTCAGATTGTTCCACTTCTTTTTTGCTTGCTTGGCTGCTATGGCCGTAAGATGTGTTCCTCTAATCCTTCCCTAGAACACGGGGAGCAGCAAAACCAGTCAAAATCAGTACTTGCTCCCATCAAGTCTTGCAATTTCTCCTTCCTGTAAAAAGGCTCTCATTTTCCGCCCACCACTCAACGAGAGCCCGGGTTTTCTCACTTGTCCCTTGATTAAAATATAAAACATTAAATATTGCATTAGTATAATAATAATTCAAGCAAAGAAAAGCCTTTATAGGAGGGGAAAATGACAGCAAAACAATCAGGTGCTTTATTAAAAATTAATGTACATAGAAACGTAAAAATAATTTAAGGTTTTTAAACATTATAGGATAGTATAACCTTTGTATGAACAACTGGCTATTAAAAATACCAAATTGATTTATATCAGAACCTTTAGAGATAGCTGAAAATTTCCAAATGAAATGCAGAGATTAGGCCAGCATTCAAGTGTTCTGCATCCAATCAGGATGCAGAACACTTGTGCTATAAAAAAAAAAAAGCATGCTAAATTGCATTTTTTTAAAAAGCTGCGAAAGGTGAACCGCGTTATAGCAAGGGACCACTGTACTTTGAACTGGAACAGTACTTGCATAATTAAGACTGCAAGTACGCAAAAGTATGCATATTGAGGCAGGTCCTTCAACTGTTCTCATCCTCACTCATGTTGCTCATGTTGGTTCTTACTAGCTGCATGCTGCTTACAGCCTAGGAACATTTTTCTTTTTTTTTATTACTTAGTTTTTAATAAAGGTTTTAAATATTTTACAACAGAAAAGGAAAACAACAAACAACCAAAAACAACAATAACAAAACAAGCAGTCAACTGAAAAGCACAGCTTTTTCCCACAAAGCAATTCTGGCAATGAGAAATGACTTTATATTCATGAATTGACAACAGATCTACAGATGTAAGAGCAGCCTAGGAGAGGCATACAGATGTTTATATAGATGTGAGTAGGCTAGGAACATTTTTCAACCCCATGATTGATAGTATAACATGAAACTTGCGGTTTTTGTATAACAACATTATATGAGAAAAATGTATGTTTTTTAATTGTTATTGTTGTTGTTTTTTAAGTTAGAAATAAAAGCTCTTATTTCTTAGTTACCCATAAGAAAAAAAAAATAATGCTGCCACTGTATGATCACATACCTGTTTGAACTTTTGAAGAAAGACTTTGACAGCATTGTGTTGTGTAGGAATGTAGATTAGTCTTTTGTTAACTAAGAAAAACAAGTAGAGTCACCCCAACCCTGAGGCCTGAATGTTGCAGTTGCGTAACACACTGTTGATAATGAGGTGTGATGTTGTCTTTGTACCTGAATAAATAGAAAACCCAGAGTAAGAGCAAGTCCAGTGTCCTCTTTGCATAGGCTTATGAAGTCACATCTACCTGACACTCTCAGGACCACAACAGCCACACAGCCTTTTAGCTGATGATGGTGGAGGTTTGGCTTCAAATCTCAGGTAAGCAGTCTAAGAGTAAAAGATGGTTTGATATGTGACATTCACGTGGCCTTTAACGTAGGATGTCACACAGAGAGCTGCTTGGTGACAAACAGGGTTATTTAAGATTCTTCACACAGACCTGATGATGTCAAGACAGTTTCTGCACTGCAGTCCTTGTCTGAGTGATCACGTGATTGCTGATAGGTTCCCACATGAGCTCCTGTCTCTGTACCTGTGGAGCTAATTATTAGTGATGGTGTTATTTACACCTATGAAGTCTGAGGTCACATGACCAATCATGCTTGATCCTTGCGATGTGATGAATGTCACAGTGATGAACTCTACTTCATCAATAACAAAGATGATCTGAGGCTGCTGCCCAGCTCCCGTTAAGCTTGTTAACTCACAGATTACCATCAGGATCCGCTCTCTGGCTGACAGTCAGGGGGCGGGGCTTGCCCCAATCTAACAACGCCCCCTGACCTCAGCTACACACTGTGTGTGTCAGTGCGCCTGTTTGACCAGCTTTATACGTTTTAGACACTGTGAGGACATTTGACCACACTGACAGGCTTGTGTCTGTGTGATTAAAGTGGATTAGTGTGTGCTGGGGAGCAGTAGCAGTTGGAGGCGAGCAGCAGGCGGCTGGCAGCTCTGACATGTGAGTACATTTCTGTCTGTTTCCATTCAGTCTGCAGACAGGAAGTAAAAGCAGACTTTTATTTTTTGAGTCACAGGTGTGTGTGTGGTGGGATTGAGTTTTTCTGAGTGCTGTAGAGTTGAGCTGCAAATAAAAAGGCTGCAGAAAGATTCAGAGTTTGCTGTAACCGTGTTTTACACTCAGCTGAATAAAGAACAAGACGGTGCTGAATCTTGAGAAAGAAAACCGAGCAGCTCGATGTCTGTTTGGTCAGTTTGAAATATCTACATCAAACTGTGGTCTCACCCTCAGCTGTCCGTCTGAAGCACAGATAATCAATAGACTAAATAAATCAATTACTTTCCTCTGTGTTAAATCCAGTAAAGTGAAACACACTCAGATCTGCTGCTGTTTTTCTATCTTTTGTGAGGTTGTTTATTCTCACCTCAGGGGTCAGAGGTCATGACGGTATAGGTTATGAAAGCATCGTGTCACTGAGGGTCCTTACAGAGGCAGACAAACGTGCGTGTTGGTGCTTGGTACTGACAGCCGTGCTCTGTGAGCCTCTTTGTTTCAAACACATACTCAGGCTGACGGCTGGTCATGTGACTACAGCACAGAGACATCATTATCATTTTACTCGCTCTGAGATGATGATCAATAATCTGATCAGTTCCAGTGATCTGAGGTTTTGCTGTTTGAATGGTTTGATGTCTTTGCAGTGAATACTTTTAAAAGATATTTATTGATTAATGTGCTGAAATGGTTTATGGATTATTTATTGATGTTTTATTCTGAAATTCAAACAGAGCTGAACGAAAAGGGTTTTCTAGTTTTCATTTCCAGTGCCATGTCTGTAGAGCTGCTGTGTTATTTTCAGCAGTCGCCTGAGTGTCTGTGAACGCAGCCTCGGTGTAGCAGGAGTTTATCAGCAGGGGGTCTGGACTCCATCCAGGTCGTCACACCTTCCCTTCAGCTGCTCTGTCACCTTAAGTCCAGGTTGTCACGACTACAGAGTGCACCCGGCAGCGGAAGCAGATTCCTTTATTCCAGAGCGCTGTTGCTGATGTCCCGTTTACAATAACTTTAATTAACTGTTAACTGTCAGGAAGCACTCCACCAAACCGCTTTGCTCAGAACGTGTTGGATGCACGACTGGACCTCAGCTCTGCACGCGACACAGCTGACCATCAGATTGAGCCGACTCTGTGAGCGTTTCAGGTACAATGGTTTAAATCGCGTCTCACACAAAGAAGTATAAAGGAGTATTAAGACCACATTAAGAAAAAAAATATTGGTGACAGTTTTGAGATTAAAGACATAATTCTATTCTTAGGAAGAAAAAAAAGCAGAAAAATGTATAGATTACAGCTGTTTCAGGACAAAGCGCCACGGCTGCTGTAGCCTCTGAGGTAGTGAGGTCGTACTTCAGGATCAGTTTTAGTTAAAGGAAGAAAATGATTTGAATTTCAGCTCTGGGACACGATCAGCATGACGACGCTGAAGAGTTGGTCAGCTTTACGCAAAATCCAACAGATGTGAGATCATCGATGGTCACAGCCTCGTGCAGTATACAGGATAGATGTTGTATCACAGCACGGCTGATCAGTTGGTTTCAGTGACTCATCTACACGAGGCGTGTTTAAGAGGGGAAGCAGCTGTAGCAGTTTTGCTTGAAACAACTTTTCTCAACATTTAGACTTTATTTTCAAAATGATTAACAATATTTGTTTTTCCTAATGTCACCCCAATACTTATCACTACTTCGATACCCACACCTCACTAAATCCTGTTTTTCCACCTGAGAGACATCATTAAGTTGAGCTTTGTAGCTTCTAAAGAGGAGCTTAGGGTGCTTTCATGTGCTCCTTACTCGATAAAACAGAGTCCAAAAGCACCCACTACTGATGTCTTTTTATCTACTTTTTAAATGTTCTGTTATCTTAAATTTGTTTTCTATGAAGCATTGACTCTTGTGAATTGTATCTGTGGAAAACACCATATAAACACTAATGGTAGCATTAACTACAATCTGAGAGGGAGAAACTTTTCCCACCTACCTCTGAAGTACTCCAAAGTACCTGTAAAATAACGAAAAGGTACTCAGGACTTAAAAATTGTGAGAGTTCTGCTTTCCTTTAAAGCATCCAAGTGTTTTTCCTTTGTTTTCCGGTACCTGCACTTTAAGTATCACCATGAATCAGTAAGTACTTTTCTCAGGCTGTATCCGTATTTGTAATTGGGGGTGAGCCACAGGAAGACACAAACCTCACAAACAGCGCCTCAAATTTTTAGCTTTTATCCTTAATTAGGCATCATAGTCTGTAATTCCACTTCCTGTCCTTTCACCAGACAGAGAGCGAGCTGGAGATCACAGGTGACATCATCAGCAGGTGACATCCTTCCCATGGTGCCCTGCAGCCTCAGAGGTCACCATGGAAGACCAGTCTTTCCCAGAATGCCAAGCTCAGGAGCTGTTTGATGAGTTTGTATCAGCATCAACCTGCAGGGCGGCGCTGCGCTCCTTCAGCCAGCTTTGTGAACATCTGCAGCTGGACCCGAGCACTGCCGAAAGGCCACTGTACCGACCGATTAAACGCCGCCTTAACTACTGGAGGGCGAATGGTCTGTGGGCCAAGCTGGACCGGAGGGGGGCGCAGGAGGAGTACCAGAGGGCACGAGCCTGCAGCGATGTGACTGTACGTGCTTAAAAAAATACAGCAGGAGCTTTGGTTCAAACATACTAAGACATGTTACTCAGTCATTTTATTAGGAACACCTTACTACTTCATAGATTGACTGTTCATGGCAGAGAAATTAAAACAGCATATTCAGATTTTGGTTTTTGGTCTTTGGTCTTAAAGTAATATGACCTTGAACTGTTGATATAAGGCTTTACTTTAAAGTTAAAAAAAAAAGAAGGGATGAATGTGTCTGATCGTCTGTTATCTCCTCTCTCGCTGGCCAGTGTGTTATCATTGGTGCAGGGCCTTGCGGTCTGCGGACAGCAGTGGAGCTGAGCTTCATGGGAGCTCGAGTGGTGCTGCTGGAGAAGAGGGACTCCTTCTCCAGGAACAATGTGCTCCACTTATGGCCCTTCACCATCCACGACCTGCGGGGCCTTGGAGCCAAAAAGTTCTATGGAAGGTTTTGTGCCGGCTCCATCGACCACATCAGTGAGTCAGCATTCTGCTTCTGTCTGATCAGAGCAGCCAAACCATCTAGTCAGCACTTCCCGTTTCCTGTCTGCAGGTATTCGCCAACTGCAGCTTGTCCTGTTGAAGGTCGCCCTGCTCCTGGGGGTCGAAGTTCATGTCAATGTGGAGTTTAAAAAGCTGGTGGAGCCAGCAGAGGACCAGCACAGACACAGTACGGCCTAACAGTTTGAACAAAGGGGCCGCTGTATGAATAATTAAAGCCAGACAATGCTGTATGTATTGCTAGAAGAAAACGGAAGTGTGTTCACAGCTCACAGTTGCAATTTTTACATGCGAACTGAGTTAAACTGTCAGCCAAAGTGACAATGGGGGCATGTCTGTGAAGGTTCTCAGTCATCCAGGTCATCGTAGTCAAAGGAGCTTGCAAAGAAAAGCGTCTGGACTTCTTTAAGTTGCTTGAAGA
>NW_024582610.1:772060-815656 GCF_018398535.1 Haplochromis burtoni | reverse complement strand
CATAGTAATTACATAAATTGCAAAAAAGTGCAATAAACTACAAAAAAAATTGAAAATCGTTTTTGCTTTTTTAACATATATTTGTAGTTAGAGAAATTTAAGAGGCTTATCCCTCAAAACTGTAAATACAAAAAAGTTGCACAAAATAGTTTCCCACCACAGGAAATTTATTTTGAGTGTCATCATCTGCATCAAAATAAACTATTTCCAGAAGTGCAATATGAGTCCTAAGCATCCCAGAAACGACACAGAAAGTCATAAAGTCAAAGATAACTTTTAAAAAGACGAGTATAGGCCCTGAGGCCCTGATAGTAAAAAAGACTACATTTCCGCGAAAATGACGTCACTTCCGGTTTCGGGCAGGTAATGGCGGAAATGCAAAAGTTCGCGCTGACGTCTATTCCAACGTAGGAAGTGTTATGACCAGCTGATTGGATCGGTAAAGTGTGTTTCTGGAATATTATGTTTTTGTTCCTGCAAGCGCTTTTTATGCAGTTTTTGCAAAGCTTTATGTGGAAGGAAACCGTGACCTAGGACAAGCTGATGGCATAAGATGTAAGTACAACTCCTCCGGTTTCATATGCAAAAAAAATTTTTGCGCTAGCTTATGTGGTTGCAGTGCTACCGGGATTTAAAAATAGTTACTTAAAACAGAGCGTGCCCGCTCCGATCGGCTGTAAAGGGTTAATGAATCAAAATTGGACTTATCTGACTTTTTTTTTTTTCGCTTAATGCGCCTTATAATCCAGTGCACCTTATAGTCCGAAAAATACGGTACTCAGAATCCAGAGGGACAAACTGTGTTGTGAGACATCCTGTCGGACTGAACAAAGAGATTCATGTCCTGTCAGAAACAACTTCCTGTGTCATTATGTGAGAAAACTTCATCATCAATAAAACAAGCTTCAAGAGCAGTGAAAGAATATGGTGCAAAAGTCAACAACTTCTAAATAACAGAAAGTTTACTACAGTATATCAACCTTCTGTGCTTCACTCATGCACATTTACACATGAATAATTTAAAAGATAGAACTGCAAGGTCATAAACATTTGTTCATGGAGTTTAGAGAGGAATGGTCCTTTAAAGGTGAGAGTTTTGCTTCTTCTGAGGTCTGAGTTGACTCCTGCCTCTCCTCAGAGACTTTGACTCTCTGGACGAGTCGTCAGTGGAAGAAAACACTCGACTCGGCTTTGATGTGGCTGAACGAGAGTTTGGGATTTCTCCATTGATGACGGTGGAGGAAATGTCGTCTGTGGAAGAGCCGGACTCTCTGTCGATGGTCATGTACCTGAGCCAGTTTTACCAACTGCTCAAAGACTCGCCGCCCCCTATGGGTGAGGCTGCAAACTGCTCCCGATCAGCCATTCTACTGGAAAAGGGCTGATAAAAAAGACATGGTAATCCAACATGTTTGTTTCAGGCTGCCTGAGGCACATCACTGACCTGCGATCAGCTCTCATCGCTCCTGCCTCCCTCCTCAGCCGACTGGGAACCAGTTTGTCCAGGAAGAGAAACCCAAAGGTAGCGTAGTTCCACCTCCTCATACCTGCAGTCATCTGTGTGAAATTAAAGATAATAATTTGTGGTATCTGCAGGAGCATGGGGGGGCATTGGGTAAAAAGAGGAAGACCAGTCAGCGGAGTCGAGAGCAGCAGGAGGTCAGTGTCCACACTTCACTTCAAACTCAGCTCATGTTAAATTATTCAGATCTTCAACCAGAACCAGACATTGAAGGACAGAGAGCGTTAGACATTCAGATTGGAGATGGTGAGTGGTCCGGCTGTCCGGCCATTTTCTTCGTCTTATGTAGTTCAGGGTCGGGTTCAGATGAAGACTTTTCTTTAATTCATCAAGACTCACAACTGAAGACAAAAGCTTCTTTTTCACTCTGATGACCCTTTTCAGTCTCTGTACGCCATGTGACTCAGGTGGAGATGGAGAAGCTTCCATCACCAGGGCCTGAGCTGGCCACTCTTTCTCTCTTCAGTCTGGACTGATGGATGCGGCCTCTTTGCTCATTTACACACCACACCACTGACGGCGAGGATGCCATAAAGCTGACACCAGCACAGTGTCAGGGCCAAAGGTGGAGCCGCTGATGTCACTGT
The DNA here is from genome assembly GCF_018398535.1 of Haplochromis burtoni. NCBI lineage: Eukaryota > Metazoa > Chordata > Actinopteri > Cichliformes > Cichlidae > Haplochromis > Haplochromis burtoni. The sequence goes on along the minus strand of NW_024582610.1, from coordinate 813,547 downwards.
CTGTGGGAGAAGCCACCTCAGGAAACTCACTACTGTTTGGCAACTGACTTTCCTCTGATGACTATGACCTGATTTTTTTTAATGGATATTTTGTTTTGCAGTCATGTGACCTGAATGGTGATGTTGAGAGCCAGTCACTTGAGGAGGAGTTTGTGGGTGGGGCCAGTCGGACCAGAGTTCGTTTGATGGCCAATCAGCTACAGGCAAAGCTGCATGAAAGTTCATCTACCTGCAGGACATCTTCTTCTGCTGCTGCTGATTTCCGTCGACAAGTGAGAGCGTGCTGATTTCTGATCAATCATATTGATTTCTGATGGCCAAATAGGGGTTGTGGACATGATGTGTGTACTATTAATGTTTCTATAAACGCAAACACCCTGTGTTAACCAGCAGGGGGAGCTATCCAGCCTCCCTCCAGCCTCCCAACCAGCAGAAAGTCAGCCGACTGCATCTCCAGTTCACTTGTCATCATGGAGGCCGGTAAAGACCAGTAGAAGCCAGTAGAGACAGATGAGACATGTTGGAGTACTGATAAACTACATTTTCACTTTAAAGACTCATTTAAGAGGATGCAGGTGGCTGGATGGTTAAAATAAATAGATAATTTCTCTTTTTGCTGTTTGTTGATACTTCTGAGATCCTCATGTGAATCACACAGATGTTAGTTTGGTTTGTGAGAAGTTTCTTTCTCATGGATTCATGTGCTGGACTACGATGTAACTACGAACCAAATTGAGTTTTCGGTTTGAATTGAGACCCTTTAAAGAGGATTTCTCTATGGTGTGCGGTAGACATCACCGGTTCAGGTTTTGGTTCTAGCCTCCTGCATCGTCACAGTTTCTGCAGAGTCCAGACTGCAGATGGAATAACGTCTGCTGTCTCTACCAGAAAAAACGAACTCTTCAGCAGGAGCAGATGAGTTTTCGATTCAAACAGAAGCTCAAGGCTCAGGCAGTTCTCGATGGGGACGAACAGGTGCCTGAGCAAGTACCTGAACAGGTATCTCTGATGGGTTTTGGTGTGTTTGTGTGCTGAACGTATACCCCTCCTCCCGTAGTGCTCTGGTTTGTTCGGGCCTCGATGTCCCCCGGCTGCACTCGTGCTCGTCAGCCTGAACATCCTCAGTGGATCGTTGAGTCCTGCAGGGCTGTACCGATCGCCTGCTTCATGTGATCAATAACAAAGTGAGGCTCATGAATGGCTCCTATTGAGCAGAGGAGCTGTTCTCAGATCAGCCTGCAGCTCTGATGTGTTTGCTGACTGAGCACTTTGTGCGGCTGGACTTTCCCTCCATCTGCCGCTGTGTTTTCAACCAGCATCACAAGCAGGGTTTATTTTCCTCTCCTCTGGCTGCCCCATCGCTGAAAACAAGTTAGATCTCCTTGAAGATTCACCTGGTCCTGAACGGTATGGTGTCCCACAGCTCAGATGTATCGTGGCCATAAACCCTGATCAGGGTGAAGAAGCTGGAGTTACTGTCATGCCTCAGATGTTGCTGCCAGCTTTGATATAAAACTAACCCCAATATTTCACTCCAAAGAGTACAAACACAAAGACACTAAATAAATCCTGGAGACGTGGAGAACTAATCAGATGAGATGGTATCGGGTCACATGTGAAAATTCCTGCTTAAACACCATAACGCTGAACGTGATGCTGGTAAAAAGCACTTGATATCCTATCACTCTCAGTGGTGGATCAAGGGCCTCATTTATAACAACTGCATAGTGTAAATCTAAAGGGGTCTCTACCGGTGTTAGTTTCTTCACACTAGGGTGTGTGGATCAAAAAACAAACTTTTGGAAACAGAAGTTACTTCCACACCAGCATCTTCCTTCCCTTCTTTAACAGTCTCACCCTCACATTTCCTTCCCTTACCCTAACCCTGACCCTGACCCTTGGGTCATGGTCAGCTAAGGTTGTTTTCACACCTGCAGTGTTTAGTCAGTTTAAATCAACCTCTGGTTTATTCAGCCTGTCTGCACAGTTTGTTTGTGCAGGTGTGAACACAGTAATTGCACTCGAGTGCAAAACAAAACAACCGAACCAGCTACCAAGTGTATGTTACAAGTTTGAGCTAAATATCATCCTGTACAAACATATGTATTCTCAGTGCAGGAAAGTGCTATAGACGTGCAAAGGTCTGTACAGGCTAGCAGCTACCATGAATGTCTCAGAGTTCTATGAGCAGACTGAAGTGAAACAAAACAAAGCAAAACTACAAGTTTTAAACTCATCAGCTGAGTCGGACCAGAGGACACGAGCTACAGGTGTGAAAACGTCCTTTGAGGCAGATGATGTCAGGGTTCAGGTCTCGCCGTCTTTCCTGGATATTAAAAGTGAATATATGGAGTTCATTTTCAGCTCACTGCACAGGTTAACTGCAGATGAAAAGATATGGTTCATAAATGAGGCCCATGGTCTGTGAGGCCCATGGTCTGTGGCTGTAATGTGTCTGTCTGTCTGTCTGTCTGATCAAAGTGCCTTCAAATGTACACGGGTGGCGTGAGCTCACTGGCTGAGCAGATAACCAGTCGTATGCAGAGTCAGGAGGACGGTGGTGGGGTAAGACTGCTTCAGTATTCTGCGCCTTGTTCCCTTCGGCTCTTTGACTTTGTTTCAATCAGCTGAAGTGAAGAAGATGTTGTGATAAATCAGCTGATAACTCTGCCCAACTGATGATGGAATTCAGTTTGCTGAGACTTCTTTTCCTCGTTTCTTTTTTCTTGTGGTTTCTTCATTTCTTTCATTCTTCATGTCCTAATGTCTCCTTTCTTTTAGCTTTTTAGTCTGTCACCTTTCCTTCCATCCCAGCCTTGTTTCCTTTCCTCCACTTTCACTTCCTTTCCTTTAACCTTTCCTCCATCTGTTGCTGTGTGTGTTCCCGCAGGTCTCTGCCAGCTGCAGTCACGTCTGTTTCTTCTGTAAGCAGAGGGTTTATGTGATGGAGCGTCTCAGTGCAGAGGGCTTGTTCTTCCATCGCAGCTGCTTCCAGTGTGGTTCCTGCAGCAGTCCCCTCCGCCTGGCCTCGTACACATATGACCAGCACACCAGTCAGTAAACTCACACCCCCCTCCTCCACCCTTCTCTGCTGTTGGGGTTTAGGTTTTAACAGGTTTCCATGTTCAGCAGGAAAAAGGAGAGGTGTTCACTCTCCTTCTGTGAGGACAAACAATGACCTCACAGTCATGAAACACATTTTTAGAGTCTCCCTGAGCAGGTCATCGCCATTGACCCTCAGAATAAACCTCCAGTTTGACCCTGACCTCCAGGAGATAAAACAGATGTCTGACTTTGAGATGAGACCATAAGAGACAGAGTTGATATGGACTTTCTCAACCCACACACTGAAAAACTTCTATTGATGGCCCTGGTGTCAGGGTGATGACATCACAAACAGGGTTGTGGCAGTGACAGAACGTTAGATTAAACCTGAGTGACAGAGCTGAACTCATCGGTCTCATTCCTGAGGCGTGGTATCAGACGATATCAGACTCATGACTAAGTGGAGGATAAAGCCTCTCTGTGTCCAGGACACAGATAAATAAAGTTCACAGTCGAATCTGTAGCTTCATTAGACAATGAGCAACAAAAACAGGGAGCAGTGTGACATCAAATAAAAAGATCCAATCAGAAACCAGAGAAGAAAAGATAAAACGGCCTCATTTGCAGATAAATTTGTTTGTTTTTGAAGAGCGTTAATGTGTGTGGGGGGGACCTGTGTCAGTCTCCGCAGTATATTTGGATCTTTGGGGATAAAAATGGAAACGGCCTCATAAACGGGCAGCTTGATGCAGAGAACAGTGCTGCGTTGTTCAGCAGTCAGCAGTTCTCTGCAGACTCAAACATCGGCCTGTGGGCCAGATCTGGCCTCCCGATGAAGATCTGTAACCGTACCATGAGCTCAAGTTTTGCTCTCACCAGAGGCGGAGCCAGACATTTGAAACACCTGGGGCTTAGCCCTAAAGGGTGGTATGCATGTGGGATTTTTTTTATTTATTTTTTTTTGGGGGGGGAGAAATGACTGAAAGATTAATAGGCTCTGTTTTGAGTTTTGTTCAAAAAAGAATGACTTCATATAGGGAAAAATATATATCACATATGCAGGACACCTTAAACTAGTTTTTTAATTAAGCAGCAAGGCAGAACAAAGTCAGGGCTGTATCAAGACACGAGGACTAAACCCCAATTCAACCAGACCCAGAACTGATCCGGAATTAAAACAGGACTACAACAGTTCAAAATCAGGACTACTGAGGACTTAACCAAGACAGAACCAGAATCAGAACTAGATGATAGTAGCACTAAAAATCATCATAGACCTGCACTACACTTATTTTTTAATTCTACCAAAGTCCACTATTTAGATTGAGAAAAGTTTATATAATTATTTAGCCTTGTTGTGCAAACAAGCCTGCATAACTTAATAAATATAGAATTTGAAAAATAACAAACCTAAAAAGAAACACTAGGTACGAGATACATGAGGACCTATGATACGGTGATACTTTTGGTAAACAACCATTTGACTAACATGTGTGTCTCACCTGCTCTTGTTCATCTCTGTTCTGTCCTCATTCTCCATCTCCCTCTCTGTTCCTCTCTCTCCCTCTTTGTGCTGACAATCATCAAATATACAGTTGAAACCAGATATTTACAAACTCTTCAGATAAAAACACTTTTTTAATTGTAACATCAAATCAGACTAAATGTTTATTTTTTAGATTGATAAATATAAAAAACATATTTGTTAACTTTAAGAGTAAAGAGAGAAACTATCTGTATTTCTTAATTGTAAATGGCACCAAATTGTATTCAAACTGAGCCACACTTATGGAGCTCCACAGTTCTTTTCCTGGTGTTTTGGTTGACATCTCTTGATTTTCCCATGTCAAAGAAACAGGCTCTGTGTTTTGCCTTATATGCATCCACAGCTGTGCCACCAATTTACTCACATGGACTCTACTAACCTATCAGAAGCTTCTTCAGCTCAGAATGGAATCGTCTGGAGTTTTCTTATTAATTAACAATAAACTTAGTGTATATGTACTCCTAAATTTGATGAAAGTGATAAAAAATAGACAGCTCTGTCTCTCTTTATTCTGACATTTAACTAATTCAAAAGATATTTCAATATTTATCTAAAACAAAAGTTTACTCTAAATTGATGTTGTACAGTAAAAATGTTTTATGTTTTCTCCCTAAAGTGTAAATATCTGGTTACAAATGTGAATATCCTGCTGTGTACTGAAATCCCTCTTGTTTTGCATAGAAATATACTGAACAACATACAAAGCATAATATATAAAATAACATTTACCTGAGTTTTTTCTTTGAAAGAAGCCTCTAATGTCCATTCTTATATTTCAGTACATAACTGAAACCGATTTAGTCGGGGAGGGTAAGAACTGAAAATATGAAATAAACACACGTAAGCTAAGACTCTCTAAAGAAACAGCATTGTTGTTGTTCGGCTTTTCATTTCGCCATTTGTTGATTCACTTGAAGAGCAAGTAACGTAATATGGGTCAAGTGATCAGTTTGATATCAATCTTTCGTGATCACCGTCATATTTACATTATTTGTACGGTACGAATGATTTGCTTTGGTACCTGGCTCAAACTTAAGCTCTCCTTAGTATGGCTGGCTCCGTTTCTCCAACAGCGCACTCACAGGCAGCAGCTGCCCCGCCCCCTCGCTCAGTCGCTTAGTGCCTGAGCTCGGATCATACCAATATCAGGGGGATTCACGCACAGTCGTAAATAATCCTCTCCCACAGTGTGCACTATGTGCTTCGAATATTGTGTGTACTTTTTGTTTTATACAGTTGTCAGCCAGGCATCTAACTATGAAAAATTACCCTCCTAAAAGACCCCGGGCTTCTGACAAAACAACCCGGGCTTAAGCCCAGTAAGCCACCCTCACGCTCCGCCCCTGGCTCTCACAGTCTGAATGTGTTTTCATGTGGACTACCTACTTGGACCCAGACTCACCTGAGACTCGGTCCATAAACGTGTACGGAAGGGTAACAGGTGGTTCTCCCGTGGCTGTGGGTGGAAGAAGGACCCCCTGAGTGTCTGAGTGAATGAACAGCTGATGAAGCCCAGACCCCCTGCTGTGCGTCAGGCCACCTGTAGTTTGAAGTCATTTTATTTGCAAGATAGATTTCATAAATGAAAAAGCAACAGAAACCTTCAGAGACATAGGTCTGCCCTCACCTCCGTACTTCTGTAACTCGTTAGCAGACTCATAATCGTGTATCAAAAAACAATCTGATTAGTGTCTGAGTCTCAGATCTGCCGATTCATGAGTGGGGAGAAAATGTTTGACCCCAGCAACACACAACCTGCCCTGCAGACTCGCTCTGATTTTTCTGCCCATCACTGCAGTACTCTGATTACTGTCAGGTGGTGGTGTCATGTGATCAGAGCCCCGAGCCTCGCCGCCACACGTTTCCACACCACATTTTTAACCACACAAAATGTCTATTGTGGGTCTGACAGCTGAATTCTGCAGCTCAGCAGCCAATGAGAGCACAGTGATCACATGACCGATGAGTTTGAAGTCGAGGCGGGAGTCGGTGTGAAGGTTGCTATAAAAACATAAATTTTGGGAAGCCTTCAGAGACGAGGGCTGCAAGATACGCTCCACATCTCTCTGTGTGAGATACCTGTGTGTGTGAGACACACACCTGTCCTGACATCCTGTCTGTCGTCCTCTGTGTCTCAGGGAGGTTTTACTGCATGCAACGCTCCGAATGTCACCTAAGTGCTCAAGCCGTGAGGAAGAGGCCCACGCCATCTGACAGAGCTACGTCACACCGAACGTCAATCGTAAGAACCACTTTTACTTTCATTGTGATATTATCTGTGTGCACCTGACCTGCAGGTGTGGGCAATTTATTAGTTCAAGTCCTGGAAGGTAGAACAGGTCATCAGATGCTCTTTAGGTGGTAATTTTAGTTGGAGGTCAGGGTGGTGGTGGTGGTGTTGTGTGCCTGGACCTTGAATGGAGTTCTGACAGGAGCAGCTACCTGCCTGTGGAACCGATCAGTTCAGGTGTTTCTGTTCACGGCAGGTAAGCTGTTCAGGATCATCACTGTTTAGCGAGTCAGTACGGAAGATCGATCATGCCAGAAATGTTCAGTTCAAAAATAATAAAAACACACATTAACAGAAGAAATAATGACAAAAGGAAAACTAGACCTTTCTTCAATCACCTGTATAAGTTTTTTTCAACCTTTAAATCCTAAATAGCAAATATTTCGCCTTTGAAAAATAAAGATAATGATTCTAATAATGATTTAATAAAGTTCATCTGCTAAACTCATTTTAGAAAAAGAATGTGAAAAAAACTATTTTTGTAAATTTAATTTAGAATCAGAGTTACTGAAAACTTTGAGTTTTAGAGTTGGAATAATTACAGGACTAATAAATAAACGCATATCTTTGTCTTTGAAGGGGTCCCAGAGCTCGGCGCCATCTCTGTCTGACTCTCTGATCTCAGCAGGCCGCCGACCATCCTCAGGTGAGCTAGCTTCACCTGTGTGTGTGCTTTCAGTGTCCATACGTGTTCACACTGAGCGCGCTCCTTAAACAGGAATCGATGTGGGCTTTAGTGTGTCTGTGTGTCTGTGTGTGTCTGTGTGTGTGTGCGGCTGCGTTGGTGTGTTGGCAGCTGCTTCTCTAATGGCGGCGACGCCGGAGAGGATCGAGCTGGAAATCTGGCACCGGTGCTCAGAGGTGGAGCTACAGGAGGAGCTGAAGGAGGTTTCCGAGGAGGTCCTGAACCTATTCAACCTGAGCACCGACAATCATACAGGGTCCAGGTCCAGAAGGTCGGTATCCTCAGGAAATAGAAAAAAACAGCCTTGGCTTTAATAATGCTTCAGCCTTTCTGCTGAATGCTGGGAATCACCGCTCCATACGGGGGTCAGTAAACATGTCTTGTATGTAAAGAGCTGGAGGTCACACACGTTTTACTGTAAAAACTTCAATATGAAATATTTTGTGGTGTGAAAAGTACGAATTAATAAAGAAACTTAAATGTTTACATCAAAATAAAGATTACAATAAAAGGGAAGTTGTTTTTAAAAAATTTATGTTATATTTGTGTATTTAGACCCCACAAAATTTTAAATGTTTGTAGGATTTTTTTTTTAATTGTTTTGACTTTTGAATTTAAAATGTTGCCTTTTTAAAAAAAAATTCTAGTCTAATCTGTAAATATTTAATCAATCTAGCTATGGCTCTAATTTTTTTAATCATTGTGGCTGTGCTTCACCAAACAAACTAAATTCACTTTAGTTTGTTTGGTTGGCAGTGTTGGTCCTCCATCCCAACTGTTTTATGTTTCCTGTTTTCAGTTCAGAGTCAGATATGGAGGAGGAGGCAGAGGGAGGAGGCTGTGTAACCTCAGACGAGACGAGATCTTCATCGAGAGAAACGCTGCAGCTTTACCTGAAAGTCCAGGAGGAGGAGGAGGAGGAGGAGGAAGGCAGTGGTATGGAGTCCAGCGATGGTGAGTTAAAGTCTTTGTGAGTTTTTGGGTGTGAAGTAGGGGTCTTGAGTTTGAGATGTGCTGTTGTCTGTCTCCCCCTGCTGGTAGAGGGGGAGTACGACCCCTGGGAGATGGAGCGCCGTTCGGGCTTATGGCTCCTGTTAGAGGAGGAGACAGGTAGCACCTACCTGAACCTGCTAACCAAACTCCTTTTATAAAACCTCAGATTTTAGAATAACCACCGTGTTTAACATGAATGTTTAACTCTGTGCGTGTGTGTGTGTGTGTGTGTGTGTGTGTGTGTGTGTGTGTGTGAGTAACAACAGCAAAATTTTTATTCTAATTTCATTAAAAATGGAATGAAAGGACAGCAGTGCTCCATGCAGTTACAATTAAAAAGAATGAATGAAAGACAGCAGTGCTCCATGCAAGGATCAGAGGACCGGGGACAGGAAGTTATTAAAACTCAAACACTGACCTGATGAGTGTGTGACACAACAAGTTCAAAGAGCACTCACTTTCGTGGGAGTTCAGCTGCTGCTTCTAAAGCCGTCGTTTCTAATCTTTACTCTCGCTGCCTCACATTCATTTCACATCAATAAAACAGCTTATGATGAGTTGGTGTGTAGTGTGTGTGATGTGTTTGGGGTGTGTGTGTGTGCAGTGTGTGTGTGTGTGTGTCTGGTGCTGTGTGTGTGTGTGTACCAGAGGCGGAGCTTGCTCCTTACAGCTCTGACACACCTGTTCAGCCTGACTCCACCTCTTCCATGAACTCATCTGTGACTCCACACCCTGTCACCACCACCGCCAGCACAGCCTCCTTCATCACCACACCTGACTCCCCTCACATTGAGGATGGAGCCAGAGCGCCACTCAAACCTGCCATTGTCATGGAGACACCTGCTGCCAGTGGGTGGGGCTCATTTGACAACATCACACCTGAACTGCCGCAAAATAGGCCCCTCCTCCTGCAAGAGAAAGGGGAGGGGTCAGAGGAGGACCCAGGGACATTTAGGAGGAAGAGGAGGACGACGAGACGGCGAGAAGCTCATAGCCTCCCCCCTAGACTCCTCTTCCCCCCCCTGCAGCCTGGGGGCAGGGCTCTCCTCTTTAAGATGCTCAGAGAGGCTCCTCCCCCTGGGGAGAGGGAGCTGGGAGGGGTTGGAGCCAGAAATCTATTAAAGACTGCGTTTTCTGGAAACAAGAATGAGCAGAAGAAAAAGGGGGGTGGGACTTTACCTGCAGAGAGGGCGAAGGAGAAAACAGCCAGTCAGAGATTCACAGGTGACCATAATAACAACACAGTCAGTGTGATGTCACTGTGATGATGTAATACCTGTACCTTCTTTGTCCAGATGTGAGAGCAGAGGTGTCAGATCTTGATTCATCCACCGTGTTGCAGAGATGTTCCCTGAAGCCCCAAAACAACGTAAGCACTCCGACCAATCAGAGTTCAGCATTATTCCAACCAATCTGAGACCTAAATCATACCCAGACTCACTAAGGGATAAGGATAGGGGTCAGACTAACACCTAGACTGGGTCTCTCACCTGAAGTCTTCTTTTGCAGCTGCGTTTGGAGTTGCTTGACCTGACCAATGAAATTCAGAGGGTTGCCATCGAGGAGGAGGAGAACCAGGAGGTATTACCTGACACACAATGACCAGACTGACTTTAAACTCGACCGACATACCGACTTGTTGAAACTACCTGAGACTTAAATGGACGTAGATTCACGTCTCATCTATCAGTTTGACTGTTTTCTGTCCTCCGTGTTTCTTCTTCCTGCAATCAGCCGCCATACGTTCCTCACGCTCTGGCTTTCAAACGATCATACGCCATCAAGGTACACACACCTGATCCTCTGAGGGTTGTGGTGGTCCAGCAGTTTCACTTCCTGTCCTGATGCTTACGCACTGCTGTTTCAGAGACGCCCCCTAAAAGACAGAGTCCCGCTACAGGACTCTGACGGCCAGTCTTCCTGCCCCACGGAGGTGGTGGGGGTCGTGGTCCAGCCGAAGGAGGCATCCAGTTTGAGCGTGAAGGAAACCATGTTCCAGAGGGAACGTGAGGATGACGACGATGACCTGGACACCAGAATCACGAGACGGGTTCAGAGAGCCGCAAGGAGACAGGCCAAACAGGAAGAACTGAAAAGACTCCACAAGGCCCAGGTGAGGTTACCTGTGTCCAGCTGAGGTTACCTGAGTTCAGGTGAGATTACCTGATGATGCGTTCTGTGTCTTAGATGATCCAGAGGCAGCTGCAGCAGGTGGAAGAGAAACAGAGGCAGCTGGAGGAGAGAGGAGTGATGGTGGAGAAAGCTCTGAGGGGAGAAGCAGGTACTGAAAATACAGGCCAAAGGAATACCTGAACTTACTTGGTTCTACCTGAACTCAGGTGTGCTTCTACTTTAATCTACCTGTGCTTGTGTTTCTGTTAGATTACTGGGGAGAATACAGCCAAAGCGCAGACATGGAGCTTCACCTGGGAGGTCAGTTCACATATCCGGTTACCTGTGGAGTACATATACAGCAGGTATTATGCGGCGCTGAACCCGGTTTTCTGTGTAGGGCTCGGGAAACTGGATAATCCACCGCTGATGCAGCAGTGGTTCCAGCTGGTCCAGCAGAAGAACGCTCTGGTCCGATATGAAGCTGAGCTCATGATCTTGTGAGTATGTGACCTTTGACCTCTCACCTGGGCAGATTCCTGGGGTGTGATGGTTCTGGCTGTGTTTCAGCGCTCGAGAGCTGGAGCTGGAGGACCGGCAGAGTCGCCTGCAGCAGGAGCTCCGAGAGAGGATGGCTGTGGACGGTAACACAGACAAGATCAGAGCTCACCTACTCACCTGTGTGTTTCTGTGTGATGATCACCTGTGTGTGTGTGTGTGTGTGTGTGTGTGTGTGTGTGTGTGTGTGTGTGTGTGTGTGTGTGTGTGCCCACGCGCATGCAGACCACCTGAAGGACGAGGAGCAGCTGGCTGAGGAGCGTCTGATCCTGGAGGAGATGCTGGAGGTGGTTGAGCAGAGAGACTCTCTGGTGTCCCTGCTGGAGGAGCAGAGACTGCAGGAGCGACAGGAAGACAGGGACCTGGAGCAGCTGATGGTGTCCGGAGGACTGGGACTCACCTGGACCTGAGGCGGTCAGACTTTCTGTCTCACCTGTCAGAGGTCTTTAAACCCACCTGGACGCAGGCAGGGATGATATGTTTAAAACTGCAAACTGTCGAGTTGACCTGAGGAGAGTCTGGTTTAGTGCAGGTAAACAGTCCAGGTGGAGAGAAACAATTACATTTATTAACTTTTTAAAACTGATTCATAAAAACTACCCACGAACAGAAACAGGATGTCTTAGTCTGAAATCAGCTGACCTCTAATGTTTCCTTAGAAGTTAGTCATCAGAGCAGCTTGATGGATTAAATCCAGCAGAACCCAAACAGATACAGGATGGTCTGAACTGAACCATCCAATCAGGTGTGATGATGTCATTCACGCCAGAGAAGATGGGAAAAACCTCCACTTTTCTGACTCCAGGAGTTAGTACCGTACTAATGCTAACAGCCTGTATTAGCTATAGTGATGGAACACTGACATGGCTGCTAGCCAATACCATGCTACTGCTACTGCTAACCAGCTACCATAACCCACTGTTGCTACCTGGAGTAAAAGTAAGCTAATCTAAATGAAGATGTGTTTGTGCAGCTTGTCCTGGTGCAGAGTTTAAATATCTCTAACTCCTCGAGAGAGAACACAAAGGTGGACTTCAGCTCTCAGTGCTGAGCTATCTTAAAACTCCATTCTTTCTACTGACAACAGGGGTAAACTCCTCTGATCTGAGCTCTTTCCTGAGGAGTTTACAGTCTCAGATGCTAGTTAATTAATTACATGCTGTGTGTCAAATGTTTGAATACAGTAGAATAGAATAGCCCTTTACTGTCATTGTACATGCACAACAAAATTGTGGAGGCTCCACCCCAGCAGTCAGGAGTAAAATATAAAAACTAGACAGCAAGAGTTCAAGAACTCAAAAGTGGGCTCAATAGGCAGGCAGACTAATAAATCAAATTAATTCTACTAGAAACTGGTTGTCTACAGGAACTGGACCCATTCCTAATATTTTAGATATTAAACCTGATATTAAAACATTTAAAACAGTGTATTTAAATCCTTTGAGGCCGAACCCTCTGGTCTCATATCACTGTTTTTAAAACTCTTTTATAAAGTTTAGGAACTCTTAAAATAAGCTAAGACTCACTAAAGATGTTTGAGCATTTCACAAACTTTAATATTTAATAAAAAAAATGTTTTAAAACATCTGATGAACCATGTGACCCAGCCTCAATGACATTTTTATCTAATTGATTATTGATTGTGCCATCAGATCACCTGTGTGCCTTACCTGCCACCTGATCAATAACATGTGTTCATGCGGCAATGATGGTTATTACTGTAACTCTGTGCTGTGAAATAAACCTCTCATTTCTGACATTCTGGCTCATTTTCTGCTCATTTCTGCTCAGAAATTACATTTTATTATTATGATTAAATACAAACACATTAAGATTTTTTGAGAAGATCGATGAACCATTCCTCCCTTATAACATTTGATTGTTGAACATAAGTTGTGACTCCTCTACAGCTTTGTATTCAATGCACAGTGAGAGAAAGAGCTGGAAGCTTCAGTCACAGAAGAGTAAAAAATAAATCACCTGGCCTGCAGGTGATGCTGGTTGTCCTCCAGCAGGCCTCAGTTTGTAAGTAAGTAAAATTTTATTTGTATAGCACCTTTCAAGATAAAAATCACAAAGTGCTTCACAGAAGCTTAAACATAAAAACAAAAAATTTACCAAAAGAAAGTTTAAAAAGATGAGTTTTTAGCTGTTTTTTAAAAGCGACAAATGAGTCCACAGATCTCAAGCTCAAAGCTGTACACGTAGAGCATCTGAGCCTGTACACTAGTAACAAACAGCTGTTTGGATCACCAGATGTTCCAGTAGTTTGAACTTCCAGTCTGGCAGTTTCTGTGTTTCCAACAGAAACTGAAGACCAGATGTTTAATTCTTCTGAACAGCCTGAAAACCCTCTGACAGCATCCTGTTTCTGCAGATGTCAGAGGTTTCAGTTTAGAAGATTTAAAATATTTTGTCTCTCAGCGGTGCCCCGGCTCTCCTTCCTCCTCTCGAGCATGCTTGTGTAACTATTTCTGTGGCTTCACACTTCCCAACACATGATGGTGAAACGTTTGTCCTGTTAATGCTCCAACTGAAAGAGGAAGTGAATTACAGGCTCTGACCTCTGAATGTTGTCATTCTTTTGTTTCCTTCCTCAAACTGTCTGTTCAGTGGTGTTAGGTAAGCTCTGAGATTTCTATCGCAACACGTGAACCTTCTTCATGTTCGGGTCTGACACTGCAGCTTTACAAACATCAAAGTGGTCATCTGAAGGTAATTACTTTTCAGTGCCAAAAGAATTAAAAGCAGTGAAGACAGCACAGCACTGTGATGGTTATGTTTCCTTTATCTTAAGGTTTCCATCACTGTGAGTTCAGAACAGGTGGCTTTTATACCCAAAGTGAGTCTGGATGTCAGGTAGAGAAGAGTAAACAGAGACTTTTTGGATCTGAATGAACATTTAAATAAGTTAACAAGCTATGTCCTGACGCTTGGAGTGGTCAGAAACAGGACACTTCCTTTTAGAGATTTAATTCAAATATTTGAGGTAATTTTTCATGATATTGAGATACACTGATCACCAGATTAGGTGACCTTAAAAGTATAATTCCAGATGACTGATTTGTTAGCTCTTTGTTCCTGTATGTTCTCTGGCCAGTTACTGCAGGTTTTCTTTTTGCATCAGTGTGAATACTTACTGACACATATCAGTGTGAGGGATGCTAAGCTCAGTGTGAAACACAAATCATCCTCTATGAATGCTTAAAGCAACACTTAAGACCTGCTTTTAAGTATTTCAGACATTTCTGTACCTTTTATGCCTAAAATAATAAAAAAAAAAAACAGCGATTTTCTACTTGTGCAATTAGAATAAAGTGAAAATGTAAACACTGAAACTACAAACAGCACACGATCACACATGACCTGTGTGACCCCAGCTGAGATCTGAATGAACAACAAGAATCCAAAGTTTACTCAGTTTATTTCTTTATAAAATCGTCTTGTTTTTCTGCTGAAGACGAAATATTTGAAAGGAATAAAAAGGAAAAAGAGGATTCAATTAAACTTTCATCAGAGAGAACCAGCCAAGAAATAACAGCTGTGATATAATATTGCTTTGGCGCTGAAGTTGATCGGTACTGGTCTCTGACTGGTTCTGGACTCGTTTCTGCTGTTACTGACTGGCGGCGTTGCTGACGTCCACCTTCAGGTCCTTCGAGACGAGTCCGGAGGTGACCGGGTGCATCCCCGCTCGATGAGCCAGAAACACTCGAAGAGCTTCATCACGAAACTTCTCAAAATTAAACACCTCCCTGAAGATGAAGCACAGCCACAATGATTAAAACAGCAGAAACACAGTAAGAGAATCAGTGCTGCCTCCTAGCAGACACACCTCGGGTATCAATTTCAAAACCCTACATCACCGTGTTCTCAAGTTATCAGATTAACACGATTTTCAGAAAACTTGCTCTGACCTTGAGATTGAGGTCAGTCAGATTCAAACTTATCCAAGATTTTTAGTAGAAACTTATGGTCCAATTTGAAAACCCTAAATAACCTTCTTCAGTTATTGCACTGCAAGAGTTTTAGAAAACTTGACCTCTGACCTTGGCAATAAGGTCAAGGTCAGTCAGCTTGATCTCGTCTGAGAATTTTAGTAGATACAGCTATGGGACCGACTTGAAACTCTTATGTCATCTTGTTCTCGAGTTATCACACTCACAAACTTAGGTGTTCATGCCACGTCCCCGGGAGGGTGACGATAATACCTCATAAGTCTTTAAAGTGGAAGGGTAAAAATGGTAAAGGCACAGTAAAAACACAGAAGAAACAATAGAACAAACGGTAAAAACAAACATGAAGGTCAGTGATGTGGAGTTTTGTTCTAGTGAAACTACTGTTGAAGTGTAAGGACCTGAAGAGTGGTCGTGTAAACTTCATCCTGCCCTGGTCGGTCGCCATCTTCAGCGCTAGTGGAACCGCTTCCTCCCACCTGGACCTGACGCACAGCCTCAGCCACCTGGAGGGAGCACAGCCAATCACCAAGAGGCTTTAAGGAGGGGAAGGTTTTAAAATGAAAGTCCCATTTATACCTGCTGAAAGACTCACCTGAAGCGGATCTCTGCATTCATATAGGCGTTGAGATCGTAAATCTCCTGCATCTTCTTAACGTGAGTCAGAGGGAGCGGATCCTGAAGGAAGGAACAGGTGAGTGAACGGAAGTGGACTGTAGGGAGTTAATGTGGAGTGTGGTTACCTCTTGCAGTAGCAGTGACAGGAACTCGATGACCTGGTGGGATGACAGAGTCTTCACATCGGACCGCTTGAAGCTGTTCAGGTCCTGGTCTTTAGCCTGAACGGGGACAGAGGATGGAGCTTTGAGCCTGAACATAAAATCACTCAAGAGTCCTCACCAGATTCAGGTCTCACCTGGAGCCACTTCTGACTGAGAGCGTTGCAGGCGTCAGCCATCGTGGTATCGTATCTGAAACAACAGCCAATCAGGACAAAGGAATCAGATTGTTTTTAGAAATCAGAGACCAGATGGAAGTCTGAGTACTTACTGAGGTTTAACAGGAGGCATCCCAGGTGTGAACATCCAGGCGTTCCAGTCCACCTTGTTCAGGATGTCCACCTGAGACACAAAAACTCATCTCAAGGCTCCATCTTGACCTTTGAACCCACCTATCTATCACATCTGGAGTTTCTGCCTGATCACCATGTAAATATTTGTCTTTTCTTGTAACAATCTGACCTCTGACCAAAACCTGCCAAGCTGATGTTCCTTCCCTCCAGTCACTGTAACTCTGCCTGAGTGTCCAGTTGTTCCTCACCTTGTCCTTGAAGTAGGCAAACAGGTAGTTTTTCCACTCCTCTGTGGTGACGCTGCTGTAGGCAAACCGCTGGATGTACGACTTCACAAAGCCCATGAACACCTCTGAGCAAAACAGATCAACAGGTGTGTCAGCAACTGAACAGGAAAGAGGTGAGTGTGCAGGAGTGTGCAGGTGTTACCTGGCCCTCCCAGCTGCTCCTCCAGGTAATACAGCAGAGCAAAGCCCTTCTCGTACGGCACGGAGGAGAAGGCATCGTCAGGACTGACGTCTTGCAGGCTGGGCACCAGGTTGGTCAGAGGGTTGTTGGCTCCAAAGGTGTTCACCTGAGATATGATGAGCACAGGTGAGTGGAAGGAAAACGTGCCTCATGTCAGACTGTGGATGTGACACAGGTGAAGGTGTATAATGTTTGAGTTCTCACCGAGTCCTGCAGGTCCTTCCAGCCTCCGATGGCTTTGAACTGCCTGAACTGTTCGCTCTCCAGACACCTGCCGATCATCCTCTCCAGGTAGACCGTGTGACCCTCGTTCAGCCTGAAGGTACAAACATGCTGACGTCAAATAATGACGTAATAATAAGCATCTTGTTGGAGCCGACAGTGGAAAATGCAATGTCTTTGTTGCCTAGGTAATCCTTTACAGTACTTCCCACCACTTTGTGTGTCAATCAGCTGTAACAGTTGTCTGAATTTTTCCTTGTGAAAACCAAAGTAAATCAAAGATTTTCAAAAGGACGGTCTCAGCGAGCTGACGGGTCAGCCAATACGTTGCATCACCTGACCCTCAAACGCTGGTATTTCTTAATGATTTCTGCTTTTGTGAAGTCGAACCCTGGATGATTTTCGTTCAGCTAACCTCAGAGTGAATCTTTCCAGATAAACCAACCCCACCATGAGTTGATCCCATTTCAGAGAACCCATAAGTTCCACAAAGTGTCTGTCCCAAAGCTGTGACTTCACTCTGAAAACCTACACAGTGCCTGGACACCTGAGCAAATGTGGGCCTGTTCTGTTGCATCGGGTTTTGTGACTTAGAGCATGTCTCAAAACTGGTTTTAAGATTTTATCTTCTGAGGCGTCCATGGGTTCTCTACACGTCTCTGCAAACACCTGAGACCCTTGAGTTGAGCTCCACCTGTTTGTTTGTTTACCAGAAATGCTCCCAGGTCTTGTTGGTCACCAGGTTTCCAGTCCAACTGTGAGAGATCTCGTGGGCAATCACCTGTAGGACACATGCACAGTCACAGACAGGAATGGAAGGTAATTTAATTATAATGCATGATCACATGGTGAGGTGGGAAGAGTCTTGTACTCACACCAGACAGAGATTTGTCTCCAGCCTGAAAACAGACAGGAAATAGCTGATCAGAACTAACAGTCTCATGACACTGACACATCATGAACAACCCGATTGGCCCCCTGTTTGTACGTACCAGCAAGGTGGGCGTGGCAAAGGTCAGACATGGGTTCTCCATGCCGCCGTAGGGGAAAGATGGAGGGAGAACCAGGACGTCATACTGACCCCAAACATACGGTCCAGCCAGTTCCTCAGCTGTCTTCAGCATGGCTTCGGTCTGAAAGACAAGGAACACCCGAACATCACTCCAGCTTCTCTATGTCCTGCATGTTCTACATTTTTTTTGTGTTCTCATGTTGTACATGTTTGTATGTTTTACATGTTCTCATATTTTCATGTTTGTATGTTCTCATGTTCTGTGTGTCTTCTTTCCATTGTTTGCGTGGCCTCAGTGTGTCTGTGGTTCTCACCTCAGAGAACTCAAACGCTGCTTTGTCCACAAACTCTTTCTCCGACCAGACTCTGGTCCTTGGCCCGATCTCCCTGCCAACCAATCAGAGCACAGAGTTAAGTTTACCTGCTGAAGCTGACGCTGTGACATCAGAAGAGGTAAGACAATCTGTACCTGCTTTCCAGAGCTCCAGCCACAATGGCTATCAGGTAGGAAGGCATAGGCACCTGAGATCAGAGGTCAAACAGAGGACAGTCACGCCTGAGGCCTGGTGATGATGATGTCAGGTGATGAAGAGAAGAAAGAGACTCCCCCTACCGTCTGCCTGAACCTGTAGATGATCCGACCACTATCCTGAGGATCGACTTCCTGTCCATCTCTCACTGCACTCATCACCGCCACCAGGTCCTTAGGGACAGACACCTGAGGGACAGGTACCCACACACATACATACAAGTACACACCTGAGAGACTAATATCAGGCTCTGGGCACTGAGGTGATGCTATGAATGTTGTTCAGGTGGTTTTTTTTTTAACAATTATTAATAATTTTAATAATCAATAATATGTCAGTGGTGTTTGTTTACCTGAGCATAGTAGGTGTGCTTGATGGATGGGGTGTCCTGACAGGGGATCATGCTCCTGCAGTGATGAGCCTGTAAGACAGCACAGAGGGCACCAAGGCTATTAGCTGCATGTTGTGTTCAGGGGTGGTCTGTACAGAGGACGCTCTGCAGCAGACTGAGGCTTTAAACTTTACAAAGCAGTGAAATCAGTTTGAAGAAGGTAGAAAACGAGAATAACAGGGAAGTAGTTTGTTAATGGTTGCAGTTTCACAAAGTTTCAACAGTTCACAGAAAAACCACAAAAAGTGGAACTTTTCTTTCTGTTGAAGGTTTTCGTATGCAGCGTTTCAGGTGTAATCAACAAAAAATATGTTTACAGTAAACTTCAGTTTAAAACTTTTATTTTAACCTTTTATAACTTAAAAAAGGTTTACAAAAGAGAAAAAAATCTAGAATTTCTCTGAATTCAAATTTAAACATGAAATTTTTAATCATTTATATTGGATATAGCTCAGGTGAGGGTAAATGGCTCACCTGGCACTGGCTGAACAGGTAGGGGTGCTTTTTCCCGGCAGTTTGCTCAGGCGTGAGCCACTGCAGTGCTGTTGCTGATGGAGACGTCTCATAGGTCACCTCCACGATCACATGTTGCCCTCTGATTGGACAGCAGACATTAGAATTTAATTAGAAAAGACAGGCCATAAGGACAGAGAGAGTGGAGGGCGGAGTCACCTGGAGAGGTCAAAGGGCAGCGTGATCTCCAATGGGGTCCCCTTGAAGCTGTGTTTGGGCCCTAGGCTGAAGCGCGCCGGCTGCCCATTGGCCGTCACCGACACCACGCTCAGGTCACTGCTGTCCAAAGTCTGTGGTACAGAAAACCCCAGTTACCGAGCTGCTGTGTCAGCACCTGAACCTGCTGATAAATATTCACCTGTCCTACCTGCACAAAGGTCACCTTACACACTCTGTCTTAAAGCTGAGCCACGTCACACCAGAGTCCATTCAAAGAAAACCTTATTTTACTTGTGTGTCTATCTGTCTGCCTTATGGACAGGTGAGGGTTAACCTCTTAAGCAACCATGCACCCAAAGATGGGTGCAAAAGGGAGGGGATTACGGAGGTAGAAAGACAGAAAACCACTGGGGGCTTAATGTTACATTTACCTTTCTACAGGCGACCGTCTTGCAGCTGCAGAATCAAACCTGAGCTTTGAAAACTGTTAAAAACAAATAAGTGAAAAGTCTGCTCTCCTGCACACCTGTTTTACTAAACTTCAGTCTACGGCTTCAGCTGACTGGTGTCACGCCAAACTCCATCCAGAAAAGAGCCATTTTAAGTTTTTATGCTCTGAATATATTTACAGAACTGATTCAAAATTTGAAATCTCACACTCACAGGTGAGAGTCGATGGTGAAGTAACAAAGCACAAGAATAACCACAGACAGTGAACTGAACCACAGATTCCAGTAGGGGTGCAGGCTCCTGTGGAATTTAACAAACTTAGCCTGGACACACCTGTTCTATCTGAAAGATACTCACCTGTCACAGTTTTTCCAAAACAACGGGTTAAAGTTAACGAGTTTGTTTTAATAAAGCAGTTATTAAACCCGATCAGTCCCGAAGCTCGAGGATGTCACACAGCGTCACAATTTAAATGCGACGTGAATAAAGATCAATAATTAAGTAAAAATGTAAGTAAAAATGATTTATATCACAGTTAGAGTTTTAAAGATCGTAAATATGTGAAGCTTCAGTTTGTGAAATCACGTTTTAAAACTTTAAAACAGTAAGGTTAGTTTATTAAAGCTGAGTGACAAACTGTTTTTATAAGTCTGTAAAAACGCCTTAACACCAGACTCCGTTTAAAAACAGCTGGAATTAAGGTACCGGTACTCCCCGAGGTTAAAGTTAATCATCAGGCACACCTTAACGCTTGCACGGTGCCGGATCACAGAGGAACACCCGAGGAACCGTCAGTGTGACCCGGCTCGTTACTTCTTCGTGCTCGCCTCTAAGCACGCACTCCCCTTAAATCCAGCGGATTTTAGTTGGACTCTGGTGAGCACTAAAGGTTCAGTTAGATCGAGGCTAACCCCCCGCGTCCCGTTGACGTTACCAGCGTAGAGAATCGGTCCTCCAGCGCCTCCACAGTCAGCGCCACCCTCCCTCTGATTACGTGCCTGTCGAAGTCCAGGTGCAGGTGCAGGTTCAGGTGCTTGGTGACGCACCTGGTGAACGAGGAGAAGGAGCACGGGTCAGACATGACGTTCAGTCCGGTTACAGCTGAGAGACTGGAGAGCCGAGCTGAGCGCGGCCGGTAATCTACCGGAACACGCTGCGCACGCATCCGGACCGGCCTTTTCACAATAAAAGTCCAAGACCGAGGCGACGTGCCTTTGTATGTACAGTGTTACATAATAACAAACTGTGCAGTGTTAAATAAAAAAATGTTTTTTTCCAGCTTTGTTTTGTTTTTCAATGTGAATCATTTAACTTGGATGGGTGACATATACTTTCAAATATGTCAAAGTAAATCGGTATAGTTTTCAAAAAATGATTGATACTGATTGATCAACCAGTTGCACCGATTGTTACTTCGGTTACAGAAAGCAGTGATTTGTTCATAATAAGAGATCAAACTTGTGTGGATGTATTTGTTGGGGTAACAGGCAGTAAAAATCAGTAGAAACTAGTAAAATAAATAAATAAAAGCCGGCAGCCTTTGATTTTCTCCAGCAGCGGTGTGTGTGGGTTCATTCTCTCTTGTCCAACAGGGGGAGCTCTCTCCGGCTTCTGCCCGCTGATGGTGATGGAGGCTCGGATGGTGATGCGCAGAGCTGCTGCCGTTTTGGTCCGGTCGTGATGGACCCATTTGACGGTCCCGGTTCTCCCCGACACGAGAAGCAGGAGGAGGCGGGGCGCGCGGAAAGCCGCAGCCGGTGGGCCCGCTTCTCCTCCTGGTTGGAGTGCGCGTGCGTCGTTACGTTCGACTTGGAGCTCGGACAAGCAATTGAGGTACGTTAGCCTGGCATCGCTAGCATAGCTAGTGATCGATATGATGAATGATCACTGATGATCGGAGGTTTGATGAGTAATTTCAGTTGAAAAACAGCCGCTCCTCTGTCTGTACCAAACTCCATTTAAACCCCCCGAATTCTTTGTTCACATGTGACCTGTGGAGAAACGCACCTGAACAGGTAAACACTAACCAGGCTGAAAACATTCTCGTCCCTTCAGCTTTCATTCAATCAGCGTAAAAATCTGACCCCTCAGTGTTCGCCTTGTCCTGCCTGTACCTGGTGTTGCTCCGTTTATGGTGGAGGTAAATAAAGATGAATGCTGTGTTAAAATGTGAATACTCTGTAAAGGACAGGTGGTAATGACTGAGACACTGAATGGAGGAGACAGTTAAGGATCCGTGGAAGGCAGCAGAAGTAAAATCAGCAGGATTCTGGGTTTGGTGGTGGGACTCAAGGAGTTGTGTCTGTGGATTAAAGACAGCTATGTTGGCCTAGAAGCACCAATCCGTGTTTTTAAAAAACGCATTGTTTTCTCATTATTATTCTGATAGATTTTGTAATATAATACAAATAATAACAATATCAGACTGCTCTTGAGCTCATCATAGAACCAATCGATTACGGTACCTGAAGTGTTTCAAATATTATAGACTATACTTTTTGTGCAACTGCTTATCAGAAGATTGTGGATAACGAAGGGTGATATGCAAGTTAAATTAATCCTCTCTTGCTATCTCAGATCGGAAAAACTTAAACGTCAGAATTTTCTGCAGATTCTAAAATATTTTCCCCTGTGTTTACTTTCAGCTGGTTTATCCTCAAGATGTGAAGCTGACAGAGAAAGAGGTAAATATCTTCAGCTTCCTGATCACCTGTAAGTGTTGTTGATTACACTTTCACTGATTCTGTTTCGTGTTGACAGAAAACCAGTATCTGCTACCTGTCCTTCCCCGACTCGTACTCAGGTAAGCTGAGGTAATGCTAATTAATACTGCAGGTGTCAGAGGTTGGAGGTCAGAGGTCACGTGGGCTGTCTGTTATTTCCCAGGGTGCCTTGGGGACACTCAGTTTAGCTTCCGCTTCCGTCAGTCTGTCGGTCGCCGAACATCAAGGCTCAGAGACGACCTTTACAACCGTGACGCTCCCGTCACACTGCAGGTGAGACTCACCTGGTTCCTGAATGGCTGATTGCTTCAGCCTCACAGGTGCGTAACATTTCTGTTCTGTCTGTCAGAGAGAAACGGCGCATTTCTTCGGTTACGTCTACTTCAGACAAGTGAAGGACGTCTCTGTGAAGAGGGGCTACTTCCAGAAGGTCACCAAACACATCTGTGTTCACCTGTATTCACCTGCTCACAGGTGGTCATGATGGTGATGGTCATTTGACTCTGTGTTTCAGTCCCTGGTGCTGGTGTCAAGGTTGCCATACACTCACCTGTTCCACTCGCTGATGCAGACCATTGCACCTGAGTTCTTTGAGAAGCATGAGCCCTGCCTTGAAGCAGGTAATCACATCATGCTTGGATCATATCTGGGAGGCAATCAGGTTTCAGAATGGCCCTTAACGTGTTTTTCCTCTGCTCATCCCCGTAGTTTGTAACGAGATCGACCAATGGCCTTCACCTATACCTGGACAGACCCTCAACCTGCCCGTAATGGGCGTTATCTTACAGGTGAGGAGAGAAGTGGCCTGGCTCACAGGTGACAGAAGGGATGTGGTTTACAGGTGTTTGTGTGTCTCATGTTTCAGGTGAGGATTCCTTCTAAATTCGACAAACCTGGGGGAAGTCCGGTGCGACAGACGGCTAAAGAGGTGAGGTCTTGTTGCTTTGATCTTGTTAATAATGTTTATTCTTGTTGTTGTTGTTGTTGTTTTTAATAAAGTTTTTTGTATGCATGCTCAGAACCTGCTGCCGGTGCCGACCCTCCTGCCCACCATCCACGAGCTGGACCTGTTTAAGTCAGTACTCGTTAAGGTGTTCTATGTTTCTCAAGTGTAGGTGTGCTCTCTGATTGGTTAATCTCAGTCTCACCTGTGTCCTGCTCAGGTGTTTCCAGTCCATTCTAATCCACCTGCAGATGCTCTGGGAACTTACCTTGCTCGGGGAGCCGCTTGTCGTTATGGCTCCATCTCCCACCGTTTCTTCGGAAACAGTCCTGGCTCTCATCAGGTAACTGAGGGGTCACAACGAGCCCCCAGCATCCAATCAGAGTATGGTGTTTCTGTTGTTACCATGATAACGGTGTGTGTCCACAGCTCCATCAGCCCTCTGAAGTTCTGCTGCGACTTCCGACCCTATTTCACCATCCATGACAGCGAGTTCAGGGAGTACACCACCAGGACGCAGGCGCCGTGAGTCATGCTCACCTGGAGCCTGAACACACCTGTGCTGTAAACACACCCTTGGGACACTTAAAGCCTAAGTTTAGGAAAGCGGTCGACAGATGTTCCAGCCTCACGTGTGATTACCTGTTTCTTCTTCTCTTGTTCAGACCAAGCGTCGTGCTGGGCGTCACCAACCCGTTCTTCATCAAGACGTTTCAGAGCTGGCCTCACATCGTCCGGCTGGGAGAGGTCAAGATGGCAGGTATGCCGTATTCCTTCTCTTCCTGCGTGTTCACTGTGAGCTTCCTGTCCCTGTGAAGTGCCATGGCTGTCAGGCGTGTGCTGTTCAGATCGTCTTCACCGTTCTTGTTGTGACCTTTTTAATCACGTATGCGTGCTGTCTCTGATGTCTTCCAGGTGATTTACCGAAGCAGGTGAAGGTGAAGAAACTTTCTAAGCTGAAAACGCTTGACACCAAACCAGGTAAGCCGGTGGGGACGTGTTTGTACCTGAGCTCAGGTAGATGTCTGTCATGCTGAAGGTTTGTTTTGGCAGGAATCTACACGGCTTACAAGACGTTTCTGCACAAGGACAAGATCCTGATCAAGAGGCTGCTGAAGGTGAGCACACCTGAGCACACCGCACACACAGGTAATGCAGAGTGTCGCTGACTGACTGTTTACCTGCAGGGGATCCAAAGGAAGCGGCCGTCGGAGGTGCAGAGCGCCATCCTGAGGCGACACCTGTTGGAGCTCACACAGAGTTTCATTATCCCCCTGGTAAGTAGTTGCGCAATCAGCTCGCATTGCCTGTACTTTATGATGTAAGCATAACTTGTCCAATCACAGAGCAGTTCTCAGTAAGCAGCGTGTTTTGTCTAATAGGAACGCTACATGGCGAGTCTGATGCCTCTGCAGAGATCCGTTACACCCTGGAAGGTAAACAGGAAATGAGTGGTGGTGATGAGGTCGCAGTGCTGTCTTGTGTTACACATTTCCTGTGTTTCCGTTCAGACTCCGCCTCAGATCCGCCCCTTCAGTCAGGACGAGTTCCTGTCCACATTGGACCATGCGGGCCCGCAGCTCACCTCTCTGCTTAGAGGTGATTGGATAGGACTGTACAGGTGAGCCTCACGGGTGTGAGTGATCCAGGTGTTTTCTGTCTTCCTGTCTTTAAGTTTCTACTTCCTGTTTCCATCTCAGGAAGTTCTTCAGGTCTCCAAACTTTGACGGCTGGTACCGTCACCGCCACCGAGAGATGACACAGAAGCTAGAGAGTCTCCACCTGGAGGTCATCTGCGATGCGGTAAGTTATCTGAGCGAAAATGCTCGACCATCAGCCAGCTGTGCAGCCCCTAATCCAGGTGTGTCCTCTGCAGGACCTGCTGGGATGGACCAAAGACAAGTCTGAGGTGGAGGTTGTGGATCTGATTCTGAAGCTCAGAGAGAAGCTGGTGAGTTCCAACAGGAAGTTTGTTAGACAGGAAAAAAGTGTCATGTAAAATTGTGTTACCGATAAAAAGCTTAGGATAAAAATTAATTTGAAGAAGTAAAACTTAAAGTGAAAAAGATTTTGGTTACCTGAGAGTTAAATCAAAAGTGAGATGGTTTGATAGTTTGAAGCTGGACTTGACAATGCGTTCACTGACCATGGACGCTAAAGCGTTCACTAACGCTGGGACGTCTGCCTGTAATAAAAGTTCATGTTTGGGGTAAAATCCATCATATTTGTGATGGAGATGATGCTGTCCTGGGCCACAGAGGAGACTGGGGGGAAAAATATTTTCTGGTTTCTTGTTTTAAAGCTTAGAGATGAAACTTTGTTATGAAAATGAAGCTATGATAATAATTCAGGATCCTTATCTGGGTTTAATCCAAAGTGAGGTGGTGACCTGCAACTAGGATCGTTTGCTTCTTCTTTGTTGGTTTCATGTCAAAAGTCTAGTTTTTGAGGACAGGAAGTGTGTGTGGCTTTTCAGATTAAAGCTCGGCGTCAGCAGCTGCAGCTCAGAGACGGTGTGATGGACAAACTCGACTCTTTCATCGCCTCCATCATCAGCTCGCTGCCTGCCGACCTGCAGATTGTGCTCAGCACAGGCGCGTCACCGTGACGACAGCTAACCCCACAGCCAGGACGCACGCTTGTGTTCATCAGCATCTTCACACTCCACAGAAAAACCAACATCGGCTCAAATCTTCAGTTTTTGGAATATTTAAATTTTATTTAAACTTTATTACCTGTCTCCATCGAGCTGCTGCTCTGATGTTTTGGTTTCTCTGACGGTGGAATCAGGCTGTTCGTGTTTCACAGAAGTCGTATTTTTCTATCATCTCCACAAACGGAATGTAACACTAAGAATGAAGCTCCACTTTCTGTTTGTTTGTAAACCTTTATTTTGAAATTAAAGTCTGAGCACTTCCTGTCCTCTGACTTTTATTCATGTTTGTTTTATTTTAATGTCCTCCAGGATTCAGACTGAACAGAAAGGCTTTAAGTTTCCTCTCATGTCATGGTGAAATGTAACTTCGTGTGGTCTGACGGCGTCATCATAAGCCTTTGATCTTCATGCTGCTGCTCTTTAATGCTTCAGTTTCAGACCTCGAGAAGGAAACCTCCTGATTCTTTCTCTTTCCTTATTTATTTTATATAAAAATAATTAAGGCTCCACATCTGAACGTCTGAGTGAAGATCAGTGCAAACACATTTATGAACATTTCTGTCTTTGTTCTGTGCACCTGAAGGCAGTGTTTGTAGATGTGGACAGATGTTAGAGAAGCTCAGTGGTGAAGTATTTGATCAGTGTGACATGTGTATGTCTGTCAGAAACGTGAAATAAAACAAAGCTTCAGGCTTCAAAAACACCTGTACCTGTAATCTGACATAGGTGTGTTCACTGTTCCTCACAAATCAACTTTTTCCATCGTGTACAGTTTGCACTCTACCTGTTAAGTGAATTTAGCTTCACCTTTTCAGACCAGAGCCCATCAGAGGCTGGTAAAAGCAGGAACTGCAGCTGTAGACAGGTGATCTCACCTGAAGAGGCTGGACCAGGCAAATCGTATTTAGAGTTGTGTCATCATCAAGGCACTTCAGTGACGCTCAGACACAGATTGAAGCAGGAAAAATATTTTAATCTGAATCAAAAATATACATCAGCTGATTGACCAGCGAAGGTCACATGTTAACGTGTTTGTAGTGTTTGAAGTCACAAGACACTCAGAGAGCAGCAAACCGTCAGAGAAACACCAGGAAGATGAAAAACACAATGCCCTCAAGCGCAGCACAAAGCCATGCCTTCAATGGCTCAGATGTCCAGGTGTTCTTCCTGCAGGTGAGTGTTTTCTTCTTCAGGTGCTCTACCTGCGTCCCACCCACCAGGTGCTGCCCTGCAGCCTCGTGACATCCTGCTTCTCCTGTGGGCTGAAATGCAGGATGGTGAGGATGGCAGTGAGCGTCTGCTGGCGCCCGTTGGCGTCCTGCAGCGTCAGAAACCGGTACACAATGTTCTTCAGGTACTCCATGTTGGCGCCCTCGCGGCTTTGGTCCCGGATCAGTTTTTCGAGGCGGTCCCGCAGGGCTGCCACCTCCTCATCATGGCGCTCGGCGTTTGCAATGAGTTGTGCCTGCAGCTGGCGTGTGTCCTCCTCCAGCCGGTTCTTCTGCCGCCGCAGTGCACCCACCTCCACCTCCTTACGTGCGAGCTGCTCAGCATACAGCAGCAGTGTTGACTCATTGGGTGTGGCCTGCCGCAGTGCCTGGCTGATCGCGTCGGTCTCTGTGTCAGGGCCATTCTCTTTAGGGTCAGCGGGTGTGTTATGAGCACGATTGGACCAGCTGAGTGTGGCGGCAGCGGCCCGCAGCCTCTCCAGCTCGCGGTCCTTCTCATCCAGCAACGCCATAGTGCGCTCACGCTGCTTGTGAAGCTCCGCCTCCAGTTGCAACAGTTCGTCACGGTGGAGTGCCTCCAGACGCTCCGCCTCCTGCCGGTGTGCCTGCTGCAGCGACACCGCCTGCTGCTGGCGCTCATCAAGCTGCTGGCGGTGGCAGACCTCGGCCTCGTCACTCTGCATGCGGAGGTTTATGTACTTCTCACGCAGCTCAGCAAGCTGGTCGCGCACTTCCTCCAGCTCCCGTGCCTGGCAGCCATCTTTGGCGTTCTTGTTCTTCAGAACCACTTGCGCTCGCACCTTGTAGCGCTCAAACTCATCCCTGAGCTGCCGCAGCTCCTGCTGATAGGCGAGAGCCGCCGCCGCCGCATCTGCACCCGGCTCCACTTCCAGGTCCTGGATGTTCTGGTCGGGGTTCCTCTGAGCCGCAAGGAGCAGCAACTTCTTCACCTTCTGCAGCTTCTCCCGCAGCGCCCCCACGTCCAGTTGCTCGTCTGGCCCGAGGTCAGAGGTCGCCCTACTCGAGGCGGCGATGGCGAGTGTTTTGTTCTCCGTGTCAAGCTGCAGCACACGATCACGGAGTCTCTGCGCTGCCTGCTGGTCACGCTGCCTCGCCTTCTCACACGAGCCCAGCAGCTCCGACAGCTCCGATACACGCTGCTCCAGGACCGCCACCCGAGCCTCTGCCGACTGAGCACGCTCACGAGCGCGCTCTTCTGCATCGCACACCTGCAACACGAACACAGAGATGACCTCACTTCCTGTTCTAGTTTACCTGGTCTGTTAGAGCTTAAACTGTTTAATGTGGTTAAACCAGGTTCACTGGGACCTGTTTGATTGGGACTTTGTTTGGACCTGGTTCTGGGCTCACCTTGCGGGTCTCGAGCTGGACCTGCTCCTGGACCTGGTTCTTCAGCTTGTTCAATTCTTGCTGCAGCTCGTCCACTCTGGGGTCGGGTATTCGTTGCTCCTCCTCGACAGCCTGCAGCCTCCGCCTCAGCTCGTCTCTCTCTTCCTTGACTTGGTGCAGGAGAGCCTCGGACTCCGTCCCCCGGTCCACGGCCTGTGATGTTACAAGCAGGGCGGTGCTGGCATCCTGGAGGTGGAGCTCAGCGTCCTGCCGGAGGTCTCGCTCGGCCTGCAGGAGCCTCTGTAGCTCGCGGAGCTGCTGAGCGTGGTCCCCCTGCTCCTGCTCGCGCTCGTGCTGCTGCGTAATGATGCGAGCGCGACTTTCAGCAAGCTGCTGCTGCAGGTTGTGCAGTTCCGCCTCGTGCTGTGTTGTCACGGAGACCAGATGTTCCTGCAGCTCTTCAACTTCCTGTTTCAGCTGCCGCTTGTCAGCCTGGAAGCTTGCTTCCATTCGCGACTTCTCCTGTGTCACCGTGGCCAGCGAGCTTGTGAGCGTGCTCAGTTGGCTCTTCAACTGGGCGACTCTGCGGTCTGCCTCCATGCTGGGAGGGGGTGTAGCCTGCTGCTGCTCTGTCCCCACGCTGCCACTCTCAGAGCTGCCATCGGGTTCAGATCCCTGCAGAACAAACATGGAGTCAGAGAATAAGACATGACATCATCAGAGCATTATGGCGATGGTAAGTTCAGTTGTCAAAGGAACATACCACCAGCCTTCCTCCCAGTTCTGCCTGGTCCTCCTCGCTCTGGTCGCCTCTCGTAGTCTCACTGGCCATGTCCAGAGACGCCGCTGTGTCCACGCTGTCCTCGCTGTGCAGCGAGCAGCCATCCTCGGTAAGCTCCTGTGTTGCGATGGTCGAACCCTTCTGGGTCAGGTCCAGGTCCTGGGTCACGCTTAGAACCTTAAGGCTGGCCTCCAGTGCCTCTTTCTCCTTCAGGAGGCTCTTGTAGGCCCGGACCACATCCCTAAAGCGGGTCTGGTACTGGATCAGCTGCTTCTTCTGGGACTCCACCGTGTCCAGCAGCTCCTTCCTGCTCGGACCGCCACCAAAGCTCATCCCGAACTTCTCCATGACCTCGTCCAGGTCTGACCAGGTCTGTCCAGGTGAGCCTCTGATCACAGACACCAGAACATGAACAGAACCTTAGCATTGACTTCCTGTTAGAGGGGAAACGGAGAACAGCTGTTCAGAACACTCATCGATCAATTATCGATGGATGGTTTCTGCGAAGCTGAAACTTTGTGCTGGAACACAAAAGAAGAAGGAGGAGGAAAACAGTTTCTCACCTCTTTCTGTTTCTCCCTTTGATTGATTTTTCCGCCGCTTTGATCGTCTCTCCTCACACTGCGCCGACAAACCGGTTCGATCCGGATCACAAACTCACAACCTGTCCGTCACAGTTGGTCAATAATCGACCTAATCGATGAGTAAAATCCGACTCAAAGCTTCATCTGTCAACAGCCGCCATGTTGGACCGAACCGGAAGGGACTGAGACGGAGGAGGCGGGAGTTTACTACTTTGTTCACGGACGTCAGGAAAATGCAAAATAGGATGATTTTTTTTTTTTTAGCTGATTTAAATTAAAAACTAACTGATTTAAATTAAATAAACAGCCAAACACAACCAATAAAGCAGATATATATATTTACCATTAATATGTTTAACATTTCTGAAAGCAATACAGTATTTTGAATTGATTGTTTATTGGGAGAAAACATTTTTTTCTTATTTTGTACAAATTTTAGAAATGAACTATGATTAACAAAAAAAAACAAAATAATAGATTAAAAATAATCTTATTAGAACTTAATTTTAACTTTGTTGGTTGATCATTGATTGAAAATATTTTCATGATTCTGTGTATTAAATTCTGCTCCTCCGTTCTTCAATAGAAAATGCTTTATTATTCTACACACATATATGTTTTTAGCACTGTCACACAATCAGTACGTGTGTATTTCACTTTGTTATGTTCTGTTGTATAATGACGTGACCATAGTGACATATATACATATAAATTAAACGTATTAATATAAATGGCTGTCCCGGAGCCGAAAGTGTTCCTCGCAGCTCATGAACTTCACTTCATGCGCAGAGCTCGAATGTACGGTGTTTGAGCGAACAGTGAACGCCGCGGTGTTTGCTATGCTGTTAATAAAGTTTTTTTTAAGCGCAGCAGTGACGTCATTTGTTCCGCGTTGGCCTGGACGTGGCACCGAGAGGAGCTGCGCCCTCAGTTCGCTCTGCTCCGCGCCTTCTCGGCTCCATTCCGCTGCTGCTCCCGGATCTCCGGCTCTACCCGCCGTCAGTGTGTGACCTGCCACCTCCTCCTCTCCGCAGCCATGGGCCTCACAATCTCGTCGCTGTTCTCCAGACTGTTCGGGAAGAAACAGATGAGGATCCTGATGGGTAAGCGGGGGCTAGGCTAACGAGCTAACCGGCCGGGCTCCGGGGCGGCTGCAAGCGGCTCCGCGGGCTCACCAGCACCACACACCGACTCATTTTTACCAGGAACCCGCTCGCCGAGTCCTGCGGACCGCGGGCCCGATCTTCCCGTGCAGGGAGAAGCAAAAGTCCGGCTCGGAGAAGCAAGACGCTGTTAGCTCGGAGCTAACGGAAGGAAGCAGGCTGAAAACAGTCCGTTAAACCTAGTTAAACTGGGGTCTAGACGGGGGTTAAACTGGGGTTAAAATGTTTTAATCTGGGGTTAAGCTTAAAACTGTACCGGTGTCATTTTATTAAGTCCATAAAAAACATTAAACCCGGTTTGATCTGAGCTTTAAACCAGCAGCTGGACTCTGATCTAAATTTAAGTAATCTCAGATTAGTCTTTATTCACTGTATGAGGTTTAAGTAATCTCGGGTTAAACTTGAACCACTGTGAAACATTTAATTAATGTGGGATTAATCTTTGATGTGTGTTTCAGTCGGTTTGGACGCTGCTGGAAAAACTACGATCCTCTACAAACTGAAGCTCGGAGAGATCGTCACCACCATCCCCACCATCGGTACGTCATCAGGACTCAGGGACAAGATGAGGTCATGTGATCAATAATCAGCCGGCTGTGTAGTCAGGTGGTTTAAACATATTGATCAGATCTGATCGGTTTCAGTGTGGATTCGCCAGGTGTGCTTGCACTTGCACAATTTCCTTTAAACTTCTCATTTCAAATTAAAAGTCTGCGTCTACAGGTCAAGTGACCTTTTAGAATAAGAGTCACCTGTTAGTTTGAATAAATAAAGTACCAAAACAAGAAACACAAATGATGAAAGTGCAGACAAACACACACGATGGTGAAAACAAACGGTTAAAGCAGGTAAATACAAACTAAACTTATACACACCACCAACGTTTACACAGCTGTAGATATGTAACCATTAAAACTACAATCATGGAGAACTGAAACAAACTTATATAGACCTCCTCTGTGCAGGTATTTCAGTGCTACTGCTTCACTCTAACATTATATACTGTTACAGTCACTGTTGTACTGTGATATTTACTGTTGGTTCTCAGCGGGCTGATGGGATGTGTAGTTTCCTGTCAGTGATTCCATTTCCTGTGACTTGGAATGTTTGAAGGTCGTTAAAAGTTTTTCTTTATAATTTGACAGAGTCACCTGTTCACAACTCTGTGTGTGTGGTTGTGTGTTCAGGCTTTAACGTGGAGACAGTCGAATACAAGAACATCTGCTTCACAGTTTGGGATGTTGGCGGTCAGGACAAGATCAGACCTCTGTGGCGACACTACTTCCAGAACACACAGGTACAGAAGCGGAACTCTCAGGTGCAGGCAGGTGTGGGCTTTTCTCTCTCTGAGGAACGAGACGTTCAGGTTGATCTGCTTCAGTTGTGTTTACGTGGACATACATGAGAGGTTTTCTTCTGTGACCCCTCACTGATCTGATCTGTCCTGAGATATTCATCTATAGTAAAATCCTCATTTATATCCTCTATCTCATCATATCTTCATATCCATAAAGCTCTTCTTTAGCAGTAAGTCACATAGAATAGAGTAGAGTAGAATAGCATAATTTATCAGAACAGTGAGTGCATATTTGAATGAAGTTGCAGTGGATTTGCTGTCCATTGAAATAATTCTATACAAATCTAAAAGTATAAAATACATTGAAGAATGTCAAACGTGTACGAATAGAAGTGACATTTATGTGTATATGCATGTTAATAAAAGAAACGAGTTATTGAACAGTCTACAAAGTCAAACATGAGACCTGCGCAGGTTATCCTAACACGGCTGCGTTCCCCTTCAGAAACACCTGAGGAGCTTATTTTAGATCCCTGACTCTGCAGCACGACAAACACAGCACAGACTTTCACTGTGGGCAGGATCCATTAGTCACTGTATTGATGTATTAATTGTATCGATGACTGATGTATTGATCACAGGGTCTGATCTTCGTGGTGGACAGTAATGACAGGGAGCGAGTCGCCGAGTCGGCGGAGGAGCTCTCTAAGATGGTCAGTCCCTTTGTTCACTTTACAGTTACGCATCATTAGACTCATGATTGTCATGGAAACCACTGACTGTATGTCACATGACTCTGTGCAGGTCCAGGAGGACGAGCTGAAGGACGCGGTACTTCTAGTGTTCGCCAACAAACAGGATCTCCCGAACGCCATGGGTGTCAGCGAGCTCACCGATAAGCTGGGTCTGCACAGCCTGCGCAGCAGAACCGTAAGGATCAATAACCCACCCGCACTGATCAGTACTACAGACTCAGTTCTGTTTCTCATGTTTCCCTCCATGGTTTATTGACTGATGATCTAAGTTCTCAGCTTTTTTTTCTTGCTCAGTTCTGTAATTGTGAAATCAATAATCAGTCAATCAGTATACAAAACAGGAGACAGTGGGGTAGTGGTCCACTCTGGGGTAGTGGTGTTCTAGTGGTAGCGCTCTGAGCACATCAGCCAACCCGATATCGCGACAAAGCTTCATGTTGAAGCTGCAGTAATCTGCACTACCAGCAGGGGGAAATTATATATTTAAAGCCATGTGGGTAGTGAGCAAAAATAATTCCATTAATCATCAGAATCGATTAAGTTAGGTGGCTGATATGGATGTACATGTAAAGTGTTGATAATGTCTTTGTAATCGCGAGTATTTTCATGTTGGCTTGAAATAAAATATCTCCCTCTGTTGGTAATCTGTGATGTCAGTGCCAGTGGGCGGAACCCTTGGGTTTTAATTTTACAGTTGCATCCTAATTGGTTGTTAGAAAATCCACTCAGGGGTCTTGATGTCACTGTCACAAACTCATGGAGCTAAATCTGTTTAGACAGGTAAACTCACTTGTGTGTGTGCTCCCTGTACCTGCCTGCTCACTGATGCTGATCTGTGTGTGTTTCAGTGGCACGTGCAGGCCACCTGTGCGACGCAGGGCACAGGTCTGTACGAGGGACTGGACTGGCTGTCCAATGAGCTGTCGAAGCGTTAGACCACCTGACAGGAAGTAGAAAGCAGACTGATTTCAGCCGCTGATGTCACCGTG
The DNA here is from genome assembly GCF_018398535.1 of Haplochromis burtoni. Classification (NCBI taxonomy): domain Eukaryota; kingdom Metazoa; phylum Chordata; class Actinopteri; order Cichliformes; family Cichlidae; genus Haplochromis; species Haplochromis burtoni. The sequence continues at coordinate 779,075 of NW_024582610.1, read as the reverse complement.
TACAGATGAGGAAGAGGAGGAGAAGGAGCGTGTCATCGCTCCATGTTTCTTTTTTTTTTTTTTTTTTTTTTTTTTTTTTTTTAAATTATACCTGTGTGTCTGTAGGAGGAAGTGATGTCATGGACTCTGAGCTCACCTTGATTTCCCATCATCCTCTTCTTCTGTTCTTCAGGTGTTTGTTAGATCTTCTTTCTTTTAATCCGCATGTTTTAACTCAGATTCATGTGACAGGGGGAGGGGCGGGGCTTACGGCAAGTGACAGTCACCTGGGCATTGGGGGCGGGAATTATGACAGGTGATGGTCACCTGGTCGTGTGAAGACTCATTCCATAGAGCCAAGTATGGCAGCCTCGTCATTCCTTATCAAAGTGAAGGAGAAACTGAGACCATGATGCAATAAAGGTTTTTTTTTCTTCTCACCTGTGTGTTCTGCTTTCTGTTTGAGAAACTTTATTCAGCGTTAACGGCCCGATGAGATGTTTACATAGGCCTGAAGATCTCTTGCTGACCTTTGATCCACCAATCACATATTGGATTTAACTTTATGGGCTACTGGACTGATTTACTAAGTGCGGAAAATGATTGGGACTTTGTATCTCCGGGATGTTCTGTTTATATTTATTTATCATTTAAATATGAAGATGCAGCTGCTTCACTTAAGTAAAAAAAACAAAAATCAGCTGCGAGTGGGACGACTCAAAGACCAAGAGGAAGGAGAGCCGCAGGCCTGCAAACCAAAATAATCCAGTGTGAGCACTTTAGCATTAAGTGTGCTGCTAGAGACGTGAGGCAATCTGACCGTTCATGAAGAACGTTTGTCACAGCCTGTTGTCATTTATGTGACCGCCATAAAAAAACAGAACACAGCAAAGTAAGCTAGGTGTTTTGTAGTCCATCGGACATCCGGCATCACGTCATTAAGGAGAGTCGACTGTGAGGTGGTCTTCACAGGTTAGGCTGTCCTAATCACCTCAGTGAGGTGAAGGAAAATGGGTCAGGAATAGGAGACAGGAGGAACCTTTGGAATGCACCCCTGGTCTTGGTGTCTGAAGAGCACCTGGATTAAAATGGAGGCGGAGCTCAGACTTCTACTGTCAAGTCCAAAAAGTTTTGTTTAACCCTTCTGCCCTCCTTGGGCATCTTTGTGCATTTCATTCTTTTCAACTTTTTTTTTTTTTTTGATTTGCCAATCGATGTGTCTATGGCATGAACTTTTGCAGGAAATGTTAGGTCAAATTTTTTTATAATCAAGCATTTTTAACTCTCACATGTCATCCATACTTTTAATGCATTGTAAACCTTTTTGACATCTTTGTGTCCAAATGTACACGGAGAAAATCTGCCATAAAATCCTCATACAGCAATAATTTTTCTGCTTTTTTTTTTTTTTTTCATAAATCACTAAATCAACATAAGCCTTTTTCAAAATGATCAAATGTTAAATTATTTTCAGGACTTTAACCCTTTAAATGCCAGTTTAAACAGCTGAATATTTTTGAAAAAAACTCACAAAACTAAATATTTTCCATATGATAAATAGTATGGGGATGGGACGTGTTAAAGATCAGCAACAAAATCAATTTGATTGCATTAATATTTTTTGTGTAGTGTGTGCGTGTATCTGAGAGTGTGTGTAAATCTGTAAACATGCACTAATAATTTGGGGGTGAATAAAGGTCATCTTGGAGCAGGGATGGGCAACTCCAGGACTCGAGGGCCGGTGTCCTGCAGGTTTTAGACATCACCCTGGGTCAACACACCTGAATCAAGTGATTACTTCATTACCAGCCTCTGGAGAACTTCAAGACATGTTGAGGAGGTAATTTAGCCATTTGAATCAGCTGTGTTGGATCAAGGACACATCTAAAGCCTGCAGGACACCGGCCCTCAAGCCCTGGAGTTTCCCACCCCTGTCTTGGAGAGATGTATCTTTGCAGAGGGTCTTCAGGATAAATATGGCCTCCTGCTTTTACTGTATTCAAACAAAAACTCTTGTTAGCATGTTTATGCACCTGATTGCTTTCACAGCCAATAAGCTTGCAGCTTGGCTGAGGAAACCTTTCATTAGTAATGAGAGAAGGAGAAAGACCTGGAGCAATGGTGGCAGAGTGACAGACCTCTGCTCCTGCCCTCACAGAAAACACAGATGCTGTCACTGCTACCATCAGCTTGAGCAGAAAGAGAGATGTGTACTGGTTCTGCACAGGTCTAAAAAGAAGCTCTTCTTCCACCTGCAAGTGGATCCCGTCTATTTGTAGAGGGCACCAGGTCACATGCTGCAGGACCTGCACATCCTCACCCACACATGCACCCATCACACACAAAGCCTGTCTGTTCGGTTTCCATCGATGAATCAGATGTTGATTTCCATATAAATTACTCTTGGGGCCCCCTGGTGGTCACATGGCTTCATGTCATAACTGGCAAAAATGCAAGAATGTCATGCTTTTGCAATCAGAATTATGTGATGGCTCGCTGGTGCCCAACACATTTTGCTTTTTCAAAAATAACTCGATAGAATCTAATAGGCTCCTCCTTCATGTGAATGTTTTTTTTTATTTATCCATTTGTGTTATTTCAGGTATTACATTATATATATATGAGTGAGTAGATGAGTGTGAGAATGCCTGTGTCTTTGTCACAAATGTATAATGAGGGTGAGAAACTGCAGCGATGCCCCGAGGCAGACAGATGGAACCAGGACAACCGCACCAGCTGCAGCCCCCAAGTGTACCAATGACCTGAGACCACACATCCCGGTGACTTCTGCACACCCATCCCAGCAGAAGGGAGGGAGGCCCCACATGGGGTGACAGCCACAAAGGACCAGAGGCAGTGGACAGTCGATCCTGCTAGAGGCCAACCACCCTGGTAAGAGTTGAGAGCATGGCCCCAGGCACCCAGGACCACCCGGCACCCAGCCAAACTGAGCCACCAAGGGAGCGGGCCAATGACCACGATTAGAACATTCGGCCACATTTCCCAGAAAGCAGAACAAAATGTTACTGTATGAGGACTTTATGGCAGACTTTGTGTGTCTACATTTTTGTACATGAAGGTGTCGAAAGGATGGAAAATTGGTGGGCACAAAGGTTAAACCATGTTTTCAGGGTCTGCTCACAGCAGGTCCTACAGGTAGGATGCTCAGCATTAACACCTTCACAGTTCCACTCGATCAGACCAAAAGTTTCATGTTCAAAAACTTTTATTTCACACAAACTTTAAACATCAAAAACATCATCGTCATGGCAACTCTGTAACCCAGCTGAGCTTCTACACACTGATTGGCTCTTGCTGGTTGTGCTGACGTTTGACCACAAAGACCTTCTGACCAGAGACCGTCACCGTGTACACAAAGTCGTCCAGGATCACTGCAGACACACACAGACACACAGGTTAGTCCATCTGAAGTCACAGGGTTCCACCTGAGCTTTGTATCCCATCATGCAACATGAACAACGTGCTCATCAAATACATGAAAACGTTGCTGATGATGATGCACCAGGTTTGAATCATGTGACAGTGATGACATCATTAACAGGTCTGAGAAAAACAAAGCAAAACACCCGAGTCATGTTTGTTTTTACTGAAGCTGATAAAGTGACCGTGCAGGTGTATTTGTGATACCTGACATGCGTTTGAAAGGTGGATCAGCTGATCCTGATAACCTGAAGCGACTTGCTGTTCGAACCATCTGCATCATGACACCTGCTGTGTGCTCGTCATTCTCCAGCTCACCTGCAGACTGATCAGTAATCAATAATCAATCACTTTGATCCTCTTCTGATCAATAGACTTAACTCGACTCTTTAATCTATTTTAATAATCTGAGGATCCATATTTCCCCCTGTTTACAGCACTTTAATAATCCAGAATAATCTGAGAAAAGAGCAGAGTTCAGCTCGCAGTATCAAATGTGAATTCAGTTTAACCTGTAGAAATGTTAAATGAGCTTAAATCTAAATGGAGTCTGGTCTCTGTGTGACCAAACTAGCCTGAGCACCAGACTACTTGCAGAAATCACCTTATTTAACAATGAGCGTGGTTAAATAAAGACCAAACTGCACTCATAAAGAAGTTCTTTGTGAACTGAACATCTGAAAGCTCAGAGAGACTCACGGCCAGGACACCATCCTCACTGATGACCAGGTACCCAAGCTGGTCCGGGATCCGCTCCAGACCCGCAGTGAGCGCCGCTGTGGCCTGAAAGAATGACGACATCATCAGGATAACATTATGAAGCTAAAAGGAAGTGATGTTTGATGACTCATTGGTTCACTGATAAACGAAGATCAGCAGAACAAGAAGTGCGTTTCCTCAGGTCGAAGCTTCAGAGACTCACTAAACAGCCTTAGATCATTCGTCCAGTAATAATTCTGCATCTTCATCAGGTACGACCTGTGGTCCTCAGGTGCCAATGGGGTTACCCATTTAAAGATGGTTTCTTGTTTACCATGGTTACATTAGTCCTGCATACATGACACACACTCCCCGTTTCACAGGAACACAGTTGAGACCCCAGGGCGCAGGTAAACCCGCTTCGAACGTCACTCCCCCTCCTCTCTGTTTGTACCACTCCCTTCCTGCAGAGGGCGCTGTTGCTGTCCCGCAGGTATTTGCATTGAGCCCGATTATCAGTGATTATAACTCTGAAGAGAGCTCCAAGCTTCACCCTTGGAACGCTCTGGTTTTCATTTTTTGAAGGGAAGCATTTCCGCGTGTTTATCCTCCTTGTTCATAGAGAGGCTAAGAGGACGCTAACAGCGTTAGTGAACGGCACACAGCGGACAGTCCGAGATCCGTGAACGCCTCACCGAGGCCCTGAACGCTGAATTAAAAAACAAACAAACAAACAAAAAACCCAAAACGAGAATCAAAGTAAAACTTTAAACTCACCATGTTCGTCTTCTTCTGCTTCTACAGCCCACAGCTGCGCATTTCCGTCTTTATCGCAGAGCCTCACGTGACTGATGAGGCCTTCATGTGCTGTCGGGCAAAAGAGACAGACACACGCACAGTGCGGGACTGACGGTCGGTGCTTGTCCCGATTATCAAATAAATAAGAATAAACGTTTGTGACATTTTAGGAATGTTTGGATTAATGTCGATGACGTTGCTGTCTAAATATGACCTCATTGTTGCCCGATAAAGATGAAAATAAAATAAAACACATAAATAAACGAGAGATGTTCATATTTTTTTAATTTCTATAGGGGGCGCCATATTGAAGCGGAAGTGCAGGTCAGCTAATCCCTCACATGACGTGTCCCGTGAAGCTGAGTGTTTCTCTCCGGGAATCTCACCTGCATCTCCGTGATGGCCGGCCGCGGGAAACTGATCGCCGTGATCGGAGACGAGGACACGTGCACGGGCTTCTTGCTCGGCGGGATCGGAGAACTGAACAAGAACCGGAAACCGAACTTCCTGGTGGTGGAGAAGGACACAAGCATCACCGAGATCGAGGAGACTTTCAAGTAAGATGGACTCCACACACACATACACACACACACACACACACACACACACACCAAAATGTGTTAAAAAAATCAGCCGATTTAACGCTCCTTTCACGTGTTTCTGTCAGTGTCACCTGACCGAAGGTCTCGGTGGTCCTCGTGGGTCAAAAGTCAGATCGATTTTATTATAATTCGGACGGCACCAGCCTGGAACCGTATTAACCCCTCGGTGACTTCAAGAACACTGGTTGTAGGACAGGAGGCCGGCTGCTTTTTTGATGAAAATAAGAATGGATTCTGGTGTATTTGGGCCCAATCTGTAACTACATCCAGCATCCTGAGTTTTCAGCCCTTAGATGATCTCGGATAGAGTGTAATGGATTGATCAGCCGATCAATATATTAATCCAGCTCTCAGCTAATCTCCATGAAATGAACTTAACCTGTTAAATGCCGTAAAATTAGAAAAGACTTCAGTCTGTTTCTGTGGATTCCTGAACCTGATTTCAGAAATCATTGTATTTTAATAGTTATTCAGTCTTTCTGACTTCATTAAAACTGCACATAAATAATCGCGATCTTTGTAAATGTAGCATGTTAGCTCTCACACCGGACTCTATTGAAGAACCAGAGCTTTTTATTAAATCTGTATGAAATCAGCATTTTCAATGAACTCATCTGTGAATTCTTTACATTCTAAACTCTGTAACCCCTCGATTAGACGACGGCTTGCTACTGTTACGAATTGTGAGCAATATTTGAATTGTCTGACTTCCTGTGTTAAGCTCAGCAGTAACAAACAGACCAGAGAGAAATGTTAGTCCTCCGAGACTCTCAGAAACACCACGCCTTCATTTACTTCCTGTTACACCTCCGCTGGTTCTTCTCGGGTTCTGAGGATGTTAAATTGTGACTGGACTTTGGCGTGGCAGCCTGACGGGGCTATTCTTTTTCTTCTCCTCTGCAGGAGCTTCCTGGCACGTAACGACATTGGTATCATCCTGATAAATCAGTTCATCGCTGAGATGATCCGGCACGCCATTGATGCCCACATGCAGTCGATCCCGGCCGTGCTGGAGATCCCGTCCAAAGAGCACCCGTACGATGCGTCCAAGGACTCCATCCTGCGCCGTGCCAAGGGCATGTTCTCTGCCGAAGACTTCCGATAGACAGCGAGTCGCGCTGATGCGGTTCACAGATTTGTCCTGATGTGTTTGTGCTGTGATGTTTACTTTTATTTCCAGGAAGTGATGTATGCCCATGTGATCGTTTTTAGACCAAACCTGCTTGAGTCATGTGACCTGCCCCTCCTCCTAGGTGTTTGTTCCAGATGTGTTAACTTATAAACGTGAACAGATGTGCAAATAAATGAATAAATAAACTTGTTGTTTAAAGTTATTTTTTGTTTAATTTGATGGATGCACACACGTCTACTCCTTGTTTCCAGCCTCAGGTGTGATGAGCTTTAAGGTTTAAACACCAGCAGAAATGGGCAGTGTCAGTCAGCAGCAGACAAACTCCTCACAGCGCCATCCGGAATTCTGTGTATTTTTGTCCTCC